>NC_079365.1:25852500-25932500 GCF_021018895.1 Seriola aureovittata | reverse complement strand
GAATCTGATTGTGTCTTGTATTAACGGCCTGTTCTCTAACCACTGATAAAAGTGTCCTTGATTGTGAACAGTTTCCCATTAAGCTATGTGACTTGTGATAAACAGATTTTAAAAGGAATGGTCAAAATTTATGCATCAGAGGTAGAGATATCCTGAGTTTAAGTCTCCAATATAGATAAACTAGACCCTTCCCTGTCCGGTAAACACCCGCATCTTTCAATCTCCACACCTCCAGTTTGTGATGCATGTTTTCAGTTTTAAGTCTGAAGCCGTTAAGCCCAAGCTCAGATGCCATCACTGTGACATCACTGTGACATCACTATAGCAGCAGCCATCTGGGATATTTTGAAAGATTTTTTGATTGACAGGTGATGAAGACATCTCTTTTGTGTGACTGACAGGTGAGCCGGCTGACTTCTACACCCAGACTGCACCCCGGCCTTGGGAGGTCCCAGCCACGGCCCCCAGCCTCTTCACCGATCACAAGCAGGAGATTCGGGTGCCCTTCACCTCATCCATCAAGGTGATTGTTAACTGGAGCTGTCCGTCAAAGACTGCTTTGTTGCTATGGTTACCTGCTGCTTAATTTACCTTGAGTTATGATTTAGAACTGAGGTTTGAATGTTGACCTGAAAGCCAATCAGAGAGCAGGATTCCCTGTTGCCGGGGTAAATTTAGTATTTATAGTCTGACTAATCCTGGGAGGGCTTGGGAAGGTTAGAGAAGTCTTTTAGAGAAGTTGCAGAGGTCTCCGAGGAAGTTCTAGTGATCCCTGAGGAGGTCCGATGACGGTGAGGACATTCCAGGGGTCCTGACACAAGTTTAAATGCTCCTTGAGGTGCTCCACAGGGCCTTGAGGGGCTTTCATGGGTCCTTGAGGGGTTCCAGAATTTCTTGAAGATGTATTACAAGCTCTCGAGGAAGTTTCCAGGGTGCTTGAGACAGTTCAAATTGTCCTTAATAAGATTGCAGAAGTCACTGAGGATGTTTTATGAAGGGTTTCAGGGGTCCCTGGCTGTGTACCAGAGGTTCTTGAAGGTGTTTCAGTGGTCGTTGAGGAGGTTCCAGTCCTTGAATATGTGAATGTTTGTTTTGGGACCATCTGGAAAATAAGATGATTCATTTGAAGGGGTTTATCCTGATGTGGTAAGACAGACATGTTCAAAGTTCCTTGAAGATGTTCCTGGATTCATTGAGGGTTTCCAGAAGTCATTGAGAAGATTCCATAGTACTTGAAAAGCTTCCAGGGGCCCTTGAACAAATTCCAGAAGTCAGTAAAGCTGTTATAGGGTCCCTTGTTGAGGTTGTTGATGTCCCCAAGATTTGGGTACAAGAAGTTCTGAACAGGTTCCAGGAGCCCTGGAAGATCCTATTGGGAGACTTGGGGGTTCCAGCATCCTTTGAAATGTTCTAGGGGTCCTTGAAGAACTTCCATGCTGTCCTTGAGGAGGTTACTGGGGGCTTTTGAGGAGGTTTTATGTGAAAGCTCCAGAGATCTTAAATTAAATTACCTGCTAATGCTCTGATTTAGAACATAAGGTAACATTAACGTGTGTGTGTGTGTGTGTGTGTGTGTGTGTGTGTGTGTGTGTGTGTAGGACTGCCAAGACTGCCACAGCACAGGGACGACTCCATGTGAAGAGTGCCATGGAAATGGATACGTAAGTAGATTTTTTTTTTCAGTTAAGTTTTTTTTTTTTACAAAGCAACATTAAAGGCAGGAAAAGTAAGTAAAAAGTATAAAATTAGAAGCTGATGATGCAGAACATTAATAAACAGATAAAAGTAATTAAATGTGAATGCAATTAAACAAGTCTCTGTCTGTCTGTCTTTGTAGAAACAGTGCAGCTGGTGTAGCGGCTCTGGGACAAGAAATGATGAAAACTGCCATCACTGTAACGGTACCGGCAGAGACAGGTACTGCAAGGGCGTCGGGGAGTGGGTTTTTTGGGTTGTGACCCTGAAATCAAAGTCTGCTCACATCGTTGAATGTTGTTCCTCTCTTAGATTTGTTTATAGTAAATCTATCCAGCTTTTCTCAAAGAAAAGTCAGAAAAATAAATGAATGTTTGGTAGCGGATACATATACGCATCTTTTTAATCATCTAATGACCCCTCAGTTATATCTCAACACCCCTGACCTCAGGAATTAAAATTGAAATCCTTAAGATTTCAGTCAAGTAATGTCAGGGCCAGAATCCCTGATATCAGTACTGATATTGATCATTTTTATTGTTAAAAGCAGCTAATGTACTTTCATGTAAGGCATCAATAGGCTACTTCTCAGTATCATTCCCCAAGTTTTGGCTGCATTTGGGTCCTACCTCCCCCTCAAACCCTTGACAGAGCCCAAAATTTCACTTGTCAGTACAACTCAAGGTGACCAAACTTACGATTTTTGAGAGAGACAGAGAGTCAGGAGCTGTGGCCAAATATTACCTAACCGCTGAGTACAGAAGCATGTACCTCAGACAGCTGAGAGATCTGACAGGTCAAGGCATGTCCAGACTGTTCCATCCAGATCTACACGGTCCAAGGATCAAGAGAGATGAAGCAGATGTCCAGTCTCTCATTGACCTTATGGAAAACAAGTGGTTCAATCCTATGCCTCCTGATGAGAACGATCTGGTTAGCCTGTCCACTGGCTCCATGGGCCCACCTGCTGTGACCAGGGATCTCCTGAGAGCTCATGAGATAGGAGAAGAGGTCTACAAGGCATTCAAGCAAACAAGATTAGATGAGGACACACCATCTTTGAAATTCCATGACAAGATGACCAAGCAAAGTCTGAAGACATTCTCCACCGTCAGCACAAAAAAAGCTAAAGGAAAGAAAGGACAGGACGTGGTGCTGAAGGCAGACAGAAACCTGTTCAGCCACATGATCCTATTGGCTGAAAGCAGGAAGATAAATATGAAGGATGTCCTTGTCTACCCACTGGGCCCACTGCCATGGGCACTTGCAAATGCTGATGGGTCCCTACGAAAAACAAACAAGGCTGCACTTGCCAGAGAGCTGGAAAAGAATGTGTCTCCTGCAGAACAGATCCCAACCCCATCCACTTCCATCATTGGTGGGATGAGCCTGGTCCAGAAAATGAATGGCAACAACAAAACCTTTGGACAGGTGGCAGAGTCACTCTTCACCCAGGTCTTCCCCGAGGGGGCACAGAGTCAGAGGATTGATGTTGTGTTTGATGTTTACCGCCAAACTTCGATTAAAGATGCTGAACGACTGAACCGGGGTGCAGACACCACTGTCCAGTACAAGAACCTGGCAGGGGACACAATGTACAGCAGTGGAGAACTTTTCTGTGCAGTCTTTCCAACAAGACCAGTCTCATCAAGTTTCTGGTGGAAGAGTGGAAACTCCCACAATACAGAGATGGGCTACATGGCAAGGTGTTGTACGTTACCTGTGAGGAAACCTGCTACAGGTTGACAGGTGAAGGGTGTGAAGAAGTAGTAGAGCTGAGCTCCACACATGAAGAAGCTGACACACGCCTGCTCCTGCGTGCATCGGATGCTGCAAACACGGGTTCAAAAGCAGTCATCGTCACAGCTGAGGACACAGATGTCATGGTTCTTTGTCTTGCCTTTCAGAAGGACATCACCTGTCCCATCTACCTGAAGTGTGGGACACAGAACCGCACACGATTTGTGGACATCAGCAAACTGGCAAGCTCAATTGGAGACAGCCTCTGTTATAGCCTAATTGGCTCACACGCCTTCACTGGCTGTGACACTGTCAGTGCATTCGCTGGCCGGGGGAAGCTGAATTCCCTGAAGATAGTGAAGAAGGACACTTCCTACCAAGAAACCCTCAGTGGACTTGGGCAGTCATGGGATGTGAGTGAGGAGCTGTTCCAGAGAATTGAGGAGTTTACATGCCACATGTATGCTGCTAACAGCAGCACTGGTGAGGTGAACCAACTGCGCTACCAGCTCTTCTGTGCCAAAAGGGGAGAGGTCGAGTCCAGTCAGCTGCCACCATGTAGAGACTGTCTCTTCCTGCATGTTGAACGAGCCAATTATCAGGCAGCCATTTGGAAGAGCAGTCTCCTGTGGTGCCAAGTGCTACAGAGCATGGATGGAAAGAAGATGAGGACAAGCTGGCCATTTACTGGATGCGCTCCCCACCTGCCCCAGATGTAGTCTTGGAACTGCTAACATGCAAATGTGTGCGTTCATGCAAAATGCCAAGCTGCACGTGCTTATCAAATGGACTGGCATGCACAGACATGTGCAAGTTACAGACTTGCAGCAACCAAAAACTGCAGGATGATCCAGAATCCGACTTCGAACTCAGTGGGTCAAATGACGAGAGAGACGAGCAGTTTGAGTGACATTATGTGATGATTCTGTACTTGGTTACCCTAAACACAGAACTTGATAGCCTAACTATAATCAGATCTTGACATATTCCCATTAATAACAATGTTCATTTTGTTTACAATATTGTTATGTTTATAATGTTGTTTATAAAACTCAGTTGGTTCCTTATCTCATTGTGGTGTCCTTTATGTCCCGTATTTGCATGATAAAGACCAGTGGCTGTCTAGTTATAGTTTCATAGGAGCCTAATGATGCCCTTCTAGTTTAAGGCTCACAATCACCCCTGACAATGAAAGAGTATAGGCATATTATACATTTCCTGAATCCTTATGGTCCTGTGATTATTCCAGTTTTTGTATTTTGTGTCTCTGTTGTTCCTAGATGGCACAGGGCTAAAAGATAGTATATCATTTAGGCAAAAATTGTGCAAAAATGTGTGTTGTGTATAGTTTAAAGAGCTACAGTGACCTCTATGTTGGTCAGAAAGATTCACATCTTAGCTTTACTGAAAGCTTAAAAGGTCCCCCTTAAAATGATGCCAAAGACAGACAACCAAACAACCAAACTTTGACATGTCCTGTACATGAGTCTAAACCAGGATATGCACCAGTGTCTAAAATGTAATTTTCTGAAGGGGGTGGGTAACTTCATGAGCTGATAACTATGATACAGCTGCCACTCAGGAAGGGTTATCATACCAAAATATCATCTACAGACATGGATCTTTTCAAAAATCATAAGTAAGTTT
This sequence comes from Seriola aureovittata, assembly GCF_021018895.1. NCBI lineage: Eukaryota > Metazoa > Chordata > Actinopteri > Carangiformes > Carangidae > Seriola > Seriola aureovittata. The sequence continues at coordinate 25,927,418 of NC_079365.1, read as the reverse complement.
GGTCACCTTGAGTGGTACTGATATCTGGTCTGGCCCATGGACTATAATGTGTATTCATGTATTCGTATGTGCAGAATGTGATCCAACATGTGACGGATCTTTGAGGATATACCCGCCGTCCGGAGTGCAACCAAACAAACTCACATTGTTGTAATTAAGACGTTAATCAATAATAATTGCAGCCATCATCTGATTTTGAGTTAGAGTTTGTTAGCTTGGTTGGCTTATGGTTGCTCCTCCTTGTTCTATTATCCCCTTGCAAAAATTAAAAAATGATACGCTGCATAAAAATGCAGCAAACTACTGTATTCTTGTTTTATAGATGTGTGTTTGATGAACATTCACAGTCAGCGCTATATACGCTGTGATAAATACGCTGCGGTAACTGTGACTGCTTCACAATAAAATATCTCATCCAGTTGAACTCTTACTGTGAGTTAGCAGCAGACCTGGATATGGTGCCACCACTCAGGCTTGCAGGTGGTATTGCAGCGTAAAAAACACCTCTAAAAGTTTTGAACTGCTCCATAACAGAGTCACACCATTCTTTTTGTGTGTGTGTGTGTGTGTGTGTGTGTGTGTATGTGTGTGTGTGTAGGTGCTCAGACTGTGATTCTCAAGGGATGAAGAAGTGCATAACCTGTAAAGGAAAACGTCAGCTGCTGACGTTCATCCAGCTCAAAGTGGAGTGGTGAGTACAGATACTACAACTGTCGGTCTCGAAGAGTTTCCAGGGGTCCTTGAACAAGTCCCAGAATGCCTTTATGATGTTACAAGGATCATTGAAAAGGTACTTGGGGTCTTGAAAGAGATTTCAGTGGTCCTCGAGGAGGTCCCATGATGCGTTTAAGAGCTTCTGTGGGTTGCTGGGGATTCCAGAGCGCCTTGATGATGTTCTAGAGGTCATTGCAGGGTTTCCAAGGGCCCGAGAAGGTTCAAATGGTCTTTGACAAGATTCCCTACAGTCCTTGAATATGTTTCTGTGGTCCTGGAAGATGTTCTAGTTGTCCTTAATTAGATTCCAAGGTTCTAGGGGGTTTCCAGTGGTCCTCAAAAAGGTTTAGATGGTCCTTTAGAAGGTTCCAGGGGTTCTTTAGATGTCTGGAGTCCTTGAGGAAGGCTCTTAAGGCATGTTAAGTTGAGAGGAATCTTCGAGGGATTCCAAAGGTCCTTGGGGATATTCTCAGAGACCGTGAAAACGTTACAGTGGTTGCTGGAGATATTCAATTGTATATCTTGAGGTTCCAGGAGTCATTGAAGAGGTTACAATGAACAGTTATCGTTCAGCAGTTGCCATAGGCAGGGCCTTATAGAGCTGCCAGGGGTCATTAAGCATTCCAGATGTCATGTTATAGTCCTGTTGGGTTTGTTCCTTCAATGATTTATAAGGGCCCTTGAGAAGGTTCACATTGCCCTCAAGGAGGTTCCTAGAGGTCCTTGCGGAGGTTCCCGGAGTCACTGAAGATGTTGCATTAGTCCAGGTAGATGTTCCTGGATGTATGATTATCTTGCGAAGCCTAGTGTGAGTACCCGATCATGAAGTAGAACAACTGGTACATGGGGAACTGAGAGATGGTGAGATGTAACTCTGTGAGTTTTAGTTGTTCTTTGGTAACATCAACAGACAGTTTCCCTTCCTCCGATACCAGTTTGGTCTCCCCCGCATAATGGAAGTGAATTTCACCAGTGTTGATTTCATGGGGCCTTAAAGGAGCTTGCAGGGGTTGTTGTGATTCCAGAGGACATTGAATATATTACATTTGTCCTTTAAGTGGTTTCTTGTGGCCTTGAAGAGTTTTTAATTGTCCATGAGGAGGTTTTTTCACAGGGTACCAGAGGTCATTGAGGAGGCTCCCTGAATCCTTGAAAATGATTCCAGGGGTCTTTAAAAAGCTTCATGGGTAATCAGTAGTCGTAGATGTTACAGTGGTCTTTGTGGAGGTTGTGGTAGTCTTTGAGAAGGTTCAGACAGTCTTTGAAGAGGTTACAGAAGTCAGTGAAGATGGTCCTTGAGGTTGCTCTACAGCTGGTACTAAATCTGATCACAGACCTGACCTAGTGGGCTGAAAGCAACAAACACTGAACCAGATACAAAATTAATTAGTTTGGACAGTGTTGTCATTGATGACACTGGTTCCCTCTGGTGGCATAAAAGTAGAACTGCATGATGTGAATTTGAATTGATGCAAATACATACTGTAGACTATTTAAAATGTTTTAAAAACTGATGAATGAAATACAGTATGTGTATTTAGAACAATATGTGTATATACAGTATCTATTGTATGTATGTGTGTGTGTGTGTGTGTGTTTACACAGGCGTGGCCAGTGTTGTTATCCTTACACCTCATTGAAAGAATGTACTGTTCTTCCTGAAATGTGTTGAAATTAAAAGCTCTTCTGTCTTTGAAACATAAGCTGTGAAAGGAGCTGAATTTTTCCTTATTCTGCAAAGATCCTCTAATATAACCTGGACAAAATTTGGTACCCTTTAAAAGCAGATTATAGCAGGAAGTTGCCTTCAATCAGTATCACATGTGTCTTCACTCTTATAATCAGTCATTCAACCTATTTCAATTGAGAAAAATGCTCATTTGGCAATTATTATAGCTGCAAGGGAACAAGACAAGAGAAAGAAAAGAGTATTTTGAGGAGACAAGGAAGAAAATAATTGCCAACCATGGTTAAGGTAAAGGCTTCAAGACCATCTCCAAGTACCTTGATGCTCCTGTGACCACAGTTGCTAATATTATGAAGAATTTGCCAGAAAATATAAATATCAGTGCCTGAATATTTTTGTCCATGCTATTTTCATTTGTGTAATAAAATGTTACACTGAAAATCAAAAGCAACATGTCTGTTCTGTTAAACCAACACTTTTTGCCACGTCTGTATGTGTTTATATGTGAATAAATGTGTTTATGTGTTTATATATTTGTGTATCTCTGTGTTTAGGACTAACCATGTGGAGGACCACGTGGTGGAGCAGAACTCTGGTCTGAAGGTTGACGATCTTCGCTCCGTCAGCGGAAAGGAGCTGTTCAAGAACAACCAGTTCCTGGTACGCACACACACACACGCACATGTATGTTGGTCTTTTAGTTGCCAGGACACTCAATGACATGATACATTTCCTTGGCCCCTTACCCTAACCTTATCCATCACAAATAAATGTAAAGCTTCAGCTCTAACCCAGTCCTGATTCTACTGTAACTCTTAAACCAAATCTTATCAATCAAACAGCCCTTTGAAGGTGTGAGGACTGGCAAAAAATGTGGACAGCGGTTTGTGTTACTGTCAGTACTGTGTGTCAGTCTCTCTGTCTGTCTCCTCTCAGCTCTACCCAGTGCTCGGATTCCCAAACCCGGCCATCGCTGAGGCCTCCGAGCGTATGATCAGAGACCACCAAAGCAAGTACTCCCAGACCTCCAGGATCCTGCAGCAGGTAGACCACCTCAAGAAAAAAATGATTGTAGCTTCTTAAAATATTTTAAGAAATTTAGGAGGAGGCAATATACAGTACTGTGCAAAAGTTTTAGGCATTGAAAGTCAAGTAAGGCTTTCAAAACTAAAGCCATGAACAGTTTTTATTTATCAGTTAACACAAAGCGCTCTGTATGAATTGCACTATTGCCTGTGGCAAATTTCCCCTCAGGAAAATAAAGTACAGCTTATCTCATATTAAAATCACTTCTTCTCAAACCAACAATAGCCCCATTGCTGTTATATCTCTCATGCAAGTATTTGAAGAAGGCGTTTTTATCACTGTTTGATAGGCGTTTTGAGGCGGAGATGAGTCACTGCACAGTCTGAAACATCTGAGGAGTATTATGCGTGCCAGGCTCTCTCGGCCAACATTACTGCCTAACCTGTTGTGTAAGCCAGACAAATTATTCTTCTACACCACTTTCACAAGACATGCCACAATTCATGATGGTCTAGCTTGATCGACGTAGGGTTCAGCTTCTGTACTAATGTTGAAAAAATCTGAACAGAACTACAAAATGGTTGATTCAATATAGTAGTGGGCGAGTGGATGTTTCGAACAGCGCCAGAGTGAGGCTGACTGTTTACCCCTGCTTCCAGTGTTTATGCTAAGCTAGGTTAATCACATCCTGACTCTTACCTAGCACACAGACGCCAGACACAGGACTGACATCCATCTGAGAAAGAAAGAGTAAGAGTATTCCCAAAAATGTTGACACTCTCTCTCTCTCTCTCTCTCTCTCTGTCTCTCTCTCTCTCTCTCTCTCTCTCTCTCGCTCTCTCGCTCTCAGAGGCAGCTGGTTGAGTTGATCCCCATCACTAAGGTGAACTACAAGTGGAAAGGCGACAGTCACGTCTACTTTGTCTATGGCAACGAGAACCAAGTCAGCGCTGACAACTACCCAGCAACCTGCTGCTGTGTCATCCTGTAGACACACACACACACACACACACACACACACACACACACACACACACACACACACACACACAAACACACATACACACATACACACTCACTCATTGCTGTCTATTTTTCATATTAGCCTCTTTGTCCAGGACAAATTTTAACCAATCAGTGCACAGATCTTCTAAGATCTAAATTCTAATTCTAAAAAGTCTAGGTCTAACATGTTAATCCAGGGGTGTCAGATTTTTCTGTCGGGTCCAAGTATTGCAGATTAAGATACATACACATGCACATTGACACACACACACACATTGTTTACTGTGGCCACCTGTAAAGTAAAAGGCAAAGCTGAAACTAAAGTAGAAAAGGGGGAGTAACATGTGACTTTCTCCTTGTTGGCATCAAAGGTAAAACCACAGCAGCCTTTTCTGACATTTTGTCCACATTTCAATTAGAATTATTTGTATTAATTAGTTGTATTATAAAGACGCATAGTCTGAATTGTAGACTGTCCCCGCTAACATCAGTGCTCCTCACTAAAAAACAAAAAGATCCTGCAGCAACTGGATCTATCTTTTTGTTTTTGTACTTCCTGAACTTTCTGCCTAGTTCTGACTCTCAGCCTCTACCTCGTGTTGGGACGTTTGCAGTACATTGTGTCTTGTCTTTAATCTTTGACAGACCTGAATAGTTGATATCGAAAATTAAGATTTTTATCAATAATATAGATCTTCTGGTTAAATCTGCCTCCTCAGAGTCCATTATCGTCTCTGCGTGGACACCTGTGTTGATCATCATGTCTCTGATGCCATGATCACTTACCAAAGATATTTTTCTTGTTAAAAAGCACTTCTGCTGAACAGTCAACCTCAAACACGTGCCAGTATGTGCCATTTAATATCCGCAGTATTGAGTGGAAATCTAGTTTATGTCCAAAATGCTGTTGTTTCAAGAACAAGTAGAAGGTGTAAGGAAAAGAACAAATAGATGAAATGTGAGAAATGACAGGTGAAATCTAAGTAAAACATAAGAAATAATAAGGAAAAAAATGGATGTATGAAGTTTTAATCTGACCGGGATAGATATATATTAGGAGCTATATAAATCTTTTTATTATTACATGAGTAGGCGAACTCCACAGTGACTCATGTCATAAAATAACAATATAAACTGTTCATCTGGTTTCTACTTGTGTCTTTATTCTGTGGTTCAAAGGTAGAAACCACTTTGGTTTGTTTAAACTGTGGAGAACCAGAAACAAAGACTGATACTTTTTGACTTGTAAAGCCTGCCAGTGTCGAAGCAAAATTCATTTGCATGTTTGTGAAAATATTTTAATCCTCAAAGCTTGGCGACATATTAACTGCTCACGGGGTTGTTGGTGAATTTCTGTAAGCGGTGAGCTAACTGTTAACTAGCTCAGTTTGTGCCATTCATGTATTAGCACATTACAGAGGTAACCATTTGTTTCTCTGAGAGATAATTAACTGAGGATTTCTGACACACTGACCGCTGTTCTGACAGTATTTTCAGAAACACAGAAAACTCTTCTGAACACCTGGATGGAAAAAATGTTATCTCTGCTGCATAAAAAAAGATTTCATTTAAAAGGACTGTTTAACTATTTCCCAAGTTGTGAATTAGCAGAAGATAGCAGGCTGCTATCTTTGTTTTGATTCAGACGCAGGTGCACAAACCTGAGGAAAGTCTTTTTGTCGTGCAGCTTACTGAATATTTTCTGGAAATACCTTCAGAACAACACTAACAGTAATTGCTATTGCTCAGTAGCAAAGATTGGTGTGTCATCTTTCCATGTTTCCATGTTTACAGTTTAGTAAAAGCCTTACTTAGCCTACGCTAAATGACATTATCACCATTATATCCGTAGTCTGCAGCATAGAAATACGTCTATATAAATAATATTCCTGATGTTTATCACAGCTGTTTAATATCCATGTTAGTTCTGGTTTACGCTCTGAAGATTACTCTTGGAAGTTTTTTTTAATACCAGTGTAACACATTTCAGCAGTCGGCTAAATTTTCTGATGATAACGCATGCTTGAATTCTCTGAACACAGTATTAGCTTGACTTTGGCGTCATCATTAAACTTAAATGGTGCTGAGTGGAATGTCTAAATGTCTAGCTGTTTAAATGCCTTAAAACCATTCTGTGTCAAACAAATATCTCTGCTACCTACTAACATGATGAACCTGATGTTATTACTCCGTTTGTATTAAAAAATATTCTATCGTTGTAGTAGAGTATCAGTTATATGTAATTGTTGAATATAAACTGCCTCTCACTTGCTTCTGGCAGTTGTGCTCTAAGGTTGGTGAATGCTGTAAAATGTTATCTGACAAATAATGGATAAAGGAATAAAGTAATCTGAATTGCTGACTAAATAAGATAAGAGAGAGTTCACCTCAAAATTAACTTTATCAGGAAGCTGGGAAAAAAAATGAAAGAGTTTCCCGACAATAAACTGACAATGAACGTGGAAGTACAGAGAGTCACTGAGCTCGAAGCAGCTCAGTCACTTAATACCAAACATCAAGTAACTGTGAGAGGTTTGGGATCTAAAATTTTATGATCTCATCCAAAAACTCATGTTTTTACTTACTTTATCTCAGGTTGACACCCAGGACTCTTTACGTCACCATGTTGGTAAATGCAGTTTCACAACAGAAGGTATTCATCTTAAGTTGAGTAAGAGCTGACGTAAAAAACCAGCTCCCACAGTTACTGTTGCAGTACGGGTTGTGTGTAGCAGGAGTTTCTTTTAATGTGCTTTGTTGCCACAAATTAAAATATATTCATGACTAGTGAAAACAAGTAGAAAGTTTCCTCCAACGCCTTTTGTCTCAGAAACGGATCAGAAACTGAATCATCTTTTACAAGAGCAGTGTTCAACATAAGGAGAAGCTCAAAGTATGTGACACAAATCAGCTATACGGAAGTGGAGTTTCTGTTCTGCTTTAATGGATGTATTTCATGTTTCAGGCTTAATTTTACCCAACAAGATTATTTTTAAGTGCTTTTCATCTTTAGAAAGTCATTTTCCAAAAACAGGTGTTTGAAACCATGATTAGGGCGAATATACCTCAACAGTCCTTCATATTTAATTTTGATCATCATACTCAATTAGACAAACTTAAAAGTCAAATTTCTTTGTACCATTAATAATTTGTACAGAAATTGGGAGATGGAGGACTGTTTAGGGACAGTTAGACTGGAAGAACTACTATTTTTGTACTTATTTGTGTATTTCCCCCCTAATTTTTGTATCTTAGAGGTTTAATTTTTCAGTACTTTTAACATATTTATTTTTTTGCGGCAGGTTACTGTATTTTATTTGTTTAGTTTTGTTTTGTGCAGATGATGCATGATGATGTAGTTGGTGTGGGTTTGGGTTGTTTGCTTGTGTTTCACTTGTTATTACAGACTGACTGTTCTGTTGTCTATTAGTATCTGTATTCTCTGTGAGGATTATGCAAAAGTTTGAAATCTAATTTTAGCAGCAGTTACCACAAGGGGCCAGCAGATCCAGCTGAACTGAAACATTCAGGATTCAAACTGTAAAGCTGCATTCAACAGTATTTCATATCAACAAGGGATCACATGACTCTGTGTAATGTGAAACTACTTTGGTGTGTTTTAGTGAACATACATAACGTATATGGAAACTATGGAGAAGATAGTTGAGTCGGTTCTCTCTCTGTCTTTGTTATCTCTCCTGTGCCTGTCACTCATACACCTCCACTAATTCCACCAATCAGCCTGCAGTCTCACTTCCTGCTGCTGTTACTATCAGATTAACATGCGCAGCAACAAAGCAACTACGCACATAGATTGTTGGAGATCTACATTCCTGTTGTTTTTCCTCTTCTTGGTTAAAAATGACGATAGTTTCCTCCCCGTGTTTTATTTCCTGCATGAATCTTCCTCTGCCTGCTAAAAGCGAGCCCTGCCAGATAAACATGTGTCTGTCAGCTGATCTGAGGCTTTTAACATGTTCAAATTTGTCGGTTAAACAAGGGAATCCCCTGATCACACTGAGTGATTTTCCTAAATTATTTTTCATGTGATGCACTCACATACAGAATCATTTGTATTTGACTAAAAAAATAATGAATAATTTGACAGTGAAGATTGGCAGGAAATGTGTAATACCATAGCAGATGTAGAAGCTCTGCCCTGTCAAATTTTTTGATTTGGGGAAGTTCATACTCGCGCAGCCGCAGCCAACATTACTGTAGATAGTTTGCCAAACACATCCGTCAGTTGTCATCCTTAAAGCATTTTTCTTGTAACTTTAAATGTGAAACATACTAGCACCCAAACAGGGTTATGGTAATGCAAAATAACTTTGACAGTTTTCCTCACCAGCTTCCCATATGTCTGTACTTCAATAAAAAAAAAACATGCTGTTTCTCTATTTCAGTGTTTTTCTACATGTATAATGAACTGTGACTTTTCTTACCGGGACCCTGCAGGCTTCAGCTACAGGCTTTTAGCTTGATATCCTGGGCATAATCCCTTTTACATGATTCTTGTTTTGAAACTTGAAACTTTGAAACATTAAAAAGTTGGCAATGTAATCAACAATTCATTGAGCTACCATCAGCTTAATTTAAATAGATAAAATATAGTTGTCAGTCGTCAGTTGTGAGTTTGAATCCCACCTGAATAAAGGTGAGTCTCCTGAATCAAACTGTTTCAGATGATCAATGTAATCGGTGTCTGAAAGGTTGGACAAATCAACAGAATAAAAACAAACACAGGAACGCATCACCTATTGATTTGTCAGCAAACAGTTGCTTAGTTACACATCCAGAAGTTACGGCTCAACAATACCTTTAGTTTTTAAGTCATGTTTCTGACCGCCTGGCAAACATGAGTCCAATATTGACTCTCTTTTAGCTCTGTTTTTGGTCTCCACCAACTTCTCATGGAAATACCTGGCTCTTCAGCTGATAATGCTTCACATTTAATAGCTAGAAACTGTATCTGCTGGTTTTTTGTTGCTGACCCGGTAGTATCCCCATGGGGTTTAAGAGCTGTTTTTGTTGAACACAGTTGCATCCTGTGGCTGAAAAACTTCAACAATGGATTCAATTATTTTTCATCAGGTGCACAAACACAACTCAAATGAGATGGCCTTCTTGTGTAAATTGGATGTGACAGCAACTGTTTGCTCATGTGTTAGCAACACAACTAATTTATGTGGTGATAATATGTCAGCTATTGTGTTTATTGTTTGCTCTGATGCTCTTAATTGGACAAAAAAAAAAAGAAATGAAGCAGCTTAAAATGAAATCAACTGACAAAAACCACATGAAAAACGTGATGTAAAACTGTGACTACTGCTGTGATTTGTTTTTGTGATGCTAATGAAACAAAGCTGCTGTTTTTTTTTAACGTAATTTCATTTACATTTGTTTATTTCCCATATTTATCAGTTGATTGACAATTTTATGTGTTTTATGGTTAACTGTAGAAGGTCAGAGCCATTTAAAATGGGTTTTGGAGTTGTGTCAGACGTAGTTATACACACCCACACACAAAACCGCATATAAATAAAAGTAAAAAAAAGAAAAGAAAAAGAGAAGTACCCCCCTCTCCCTCCCTCCCTCCCCCTCCAGGTCCTCCCCCTCCCGGGCGGGGCCTCGCTGCTCTGCATCACCACGGCTTCAGCTCTGCAGCTTCACACAATGAGAAGAAGAGAAACCATCCGGCCGCTGCTGCCGCTTCATGTGAGTCCTCCTCGTTTTGTTTTCAGCGGAGCTTTGTGGTGTTTTACCGACTGTTTCCCGGGTCAGTGTGTGTCAAGGCCTCAGTACAGCTCCGTGTGTGTGTGTGTGTGTGTGTGTGTGTGTGTGTGTGTGTGTGTGTGTGTGTGTGTGTGTGTGTGTGTGTGTGTGTGTGTGTGTGTGTGTGTGTGTGTGTGTGTGTGTGTGTGTGTGTGTGTTTGGCAGCGCGGTGGAAACTTCAGCTAGAAACTTCGGAAACTTCCCACCAAACTTCATGCAGTTTTCAGCTGATTTCTCCGCGTGTCGGTTTAGTTGGTTGGTTTGTTGTAGTTTGGTGTGAAGCAGCGGAAAAGTGAGGGAGTGTGAGACCGACAAGAAGCAGAAACAGAGGAAAAGGAGGAGGATCAGGAGAGGGGAACTACCTTCAGACTTTTGTCTCTACTTTCTTTAACCAATTCTTTGTGATGTGCTTGTAATACTCGTATAGCGCGTGCACTCTGTCTGTCGGCTCTGCGGTGGCGTCACTGTAACTTCACATTTCTCTAAAGTGAGACCTCTCCGCGACAACCACATACTGTACAGTTCCCCCATAATCTTATTTAGTGTGTCGCCAGTTCACAGTTTGGTCTGTTTTTCACTCACTTCTGCATGAACTGTTAGCTGCCACCCTGTAGTTATCTTATTGTAGGTCTGCTTAAATATAGCGTCTCCCTCAGGTTACCGTTATAACCCGGGCTGTAGTTTGCTGCAGCCTCCGCAGCTGTGGTCTATTTTGACCTTTATTATGCTTGACCCATGTAACTTAAGTTGGCCTCACTAAGTTTAACCTTTGTTTCCTTTAAGCACCGCAATATTGGAGGATATGGCCAGTTTGTTTGGCTCTCCCTTTATGAGGGTTATAATTTTTAGTTTAGAGATGCAACTAACAGTTGCTTTCATTATCAGTTAATCAGGTTATTACTTCCTCTGTTAGTCGATTAACTGTGTGTCTATGAACTGTCCAAAAAATGCCATTTACTACATCCTAAGGAGATGTTTTAAATGCCCTTGTTCTGTCCAATCATCAGTCCAAAACTCAAAGATATTCAGTTTATTATATGTGACAAAGAGAAGCAAATTTTTTTTCCTTTTTAAAAAATGACTAAAACAAATATTCCATTGTCAAAATAGTTGCTTATTCATTCTGTGGATGACTAATTGTTGCAGCTCTATCTCTATTTTATTTGTATTTTTGTTATCATATGAGAGACATCTCTCAGTATAAAGGAATAAATTTCAACAGCAGCACAAACATCAGCTCTGAGAATGATCATCAAGTGGAATTAAATCCTTACAAAAAAAAAAAAAAAACAGTTTCAACAAAAGCTGAACATTAAACTTTCTCCAAAGTATGTGAATTGATATTATTGTAGTACTGTTGAATTAGACTACCTCGGTATTAATTAGGTGTACCTAATAAACTGGCAGCTGAGTGCATATGTGTCTGTTGGGTCTACAGAAACTTCAACTGTAGGTCTGCGACCATCAATTATTGTCATTATCTTAATTGATTAGTCATTTGGTCAATAATATATCAGAAAATGACCCCGTCTCAATTCCCCAAAGCCCAAGGTAACGTCTTCAGATGCTTGTTTTGTCTGATAAACAGCTAAAAATAACAACATATAGAGTTTACTATTGTAAAAGACATGAGAAAATATTCCCATTTGAGAAGCTAATCTCCAATTGTGTACAATATTTACTTTGCTATATAAGCACTTACAGTATGTCTATAACATTATAATCCTGGGTGTATCTGTGGTATCCATTTGGTTTATTTTTGATTATTTACGATACTTGAACTGTAGTTGTCTCATTGCATCCTCCTTCGTTGTCATGTTCATCACAGCTTCTGTTCTGAGTAAGTTATACTCTGCTGCTCTGTGCTGACTTTATTACTTTCGTATTCCTATATAAATGTCTTTTTGGGACAGTTGTTGTTTGGCCTTTACATTCTTCACTGTATTGTTGTCTCTTATAGTATTTCGACTATATTCTAATGTGTCAGAGATACTCTTTATTTCTCTTTTATTCATACACAACCACATACCACTCCCATAACATTTGTCTGACTCACAGATTGTGTAGACTCAGCTGCATTATTATCTCTTATGCCATCTGCCAGTACCTTGTAGTTATCTTGTTGAAGGCCTATTGTACCATCTACTTCATAACTTTATGTTTGAAATAAAAATGCAGATAAGAAAAGATTATAGTTACTCATTGGGTAAGTGTAGCAACAAAAAGAGCAGACAGGTAATAATACCAGAATACTTCTGGTTTATTTTGCACACCATCTCTAGTTTTATCTCTCTCACATTTACTCAACAAATACTTAAGATAGTCAATCATTTATCCATTGATGCAACTTTTACTACTCTTCAAGAAGATATGTAGAATTACAGCATCACATGTAGGTGTAGTCTATATTTCTTCATTCCTCCTACAATATTAGTTGGTCAGTCAATAGATTATATAGTATTTCTATAATACTTAGTGTGTCTGTGGAACATAACTGTAATTTATTGTCATTTAATCTCCCAAATTTAATTTGAGATAAAATGTATTGCTTCCTAGCAAACATATTGGTCATCAGGAGGGTATGTTTGTGGAGCACAGTCATCCTGTTTTGTAAGTACTTCTCTGTACATGTTGTTTCCTATAGTGTTTATTATATTCAGTGTTTGTACAAAACCATGTATAGTAATCCTACAATATTTCTACGGTGTGCTCTTCTGGTCCTCACCTGTTTGTATTTCATGCCACTTTATAAACCTTTTGGTCTATTTAATATATATAACGCTGTCTTGCTTTATGATGACCTTTTTATGGTTACTTTGTTTTATGTCATGTAGTGTTTGTGTAGAAATATTAAGCAAGTGAAGAATTAATTTATACCTTTTATCTCTTGCTGTGTCTGCAATATTCTCATGCTGTGTCTGTATATGTTTGTTGTATATAATCTCTCTGGGTGTGTTTGTGTGTAAACTAGGATACTCAACTGAAACATAATTATAGACAGAGGCAGACAGATTGTGTGGTCTGTGAGTCAAACGTCCTCTGTATTTGGACAGATGTAATTATAGAGGCTTGATTCTAAATCTGAACTACAGAAACGGATTGTGTCAGACCCGACTGACTGTCTGTCTTCAAGGCAGTTTTATCTCTACAGCCCAAAAAGACAGATTTCTCAGAGGTCTCTAAAACTTGTCCAACATGTGACTCCTTTTATCCATAGATCCTTGATTCATAGGAATGAAAAAGTCAACACTAAAGGAAAAAAGAGAGGGAGAAATATAAAAAGGATAGCAGAGCAGGGAGCACTCTTCCAGGACAGACAGACAAGAAATAAATGTCATCTTTAGAGAGCAGACTGCAGACTGGAGAGTGAGGTGGCCTGGAAGGCGGGGTGAGGTGAGGTGTACTGTTTGTAATACTGTATGAAAAGACAGTTAAGTTGTGGCTTGTTTCAAGATTATGTAATCGCTGTTCCTACGGTGGCAAGTTTACATACATTAGTCAAATCTAACCACACAGTCAAATGTTAGACTCACTTTATGAGTAGTCCCATCATGTTGAGAAACTTTTATATCCACCAGGCACTGTAGATACAGCACAGATCTTTAAAAAACGTATGCTGTCATGCGCACCCCGAATGACAGTCACACAGAGAGGGACCGTAGAGAGACTGACACAACAGCGCCAGTAAAAACTTAATGGATATTTTCATGGGAATTGTCTCGATATGCCCGATGGCCTTCCTGGCGAGTGCTTCATGTAAAATGTTGAGAGGGGGGCAAAAAAAAAATTTCTGTCATGCTACTCTTTTTGTCAGGACGTTGGAAGGCATCCCTGATGTGCTGTCGGATGTTGTCCATTATGATACACTACACTGGATGTAACAATCAGTTGGCGCGTCCATTTTTGTTCGGGTCAGGCTGTTACCAGGCTGATGTCATGTAGTCTGAACCCGCCATGAGTGTCTGTCTGTCTGTCTGTGAGTCAGCACTGTAACAACACTTGCTGAAGTCACTCTTTAAAATTACCTCAGTGTGTGTGTGTGTGTGTGTGTGTGTGTGTGTGTGTCCATTTCCCTTGGTCGTCTTTCTCAGCTGCACACTTGAGCTTGACTAATTTTCCATCCTGCTGCTGGTCAGTGACTCTTAACAGAAATAATGACGACCTTTCTCTGCTGTCTTCATGGAAACTGAAACATTCATGTAGGGCTGGATTATAAACCTGAACACCACCTCAATCGGAGCAGAGGACTGTGGAGTTTGCCTTCTTTTTGTTACATTAATTTAATAATCTCACTGTGTAAGCACAACTGAACCTCGCACTCCTAAAACAAACTCGCCTGTTTGCTGTGTACAATGCCTGTTAGATTTTCACATATGCCAGATTTAGCCCTCGGCCTGACAACAACATAACATGGGTCGGGATGTGAGTGTAAGCTGTGAGAGTTAGCATGAAGTTCTAAATGAAACACAACCACTTATTAAATTGTGTCACTGTCCTTTCACTCACTGCAGCCGGTCAGCTTCCCCTCCTCCTGTGCTACTTCTATTATTTCACCTGCAGTTCTACAAACTAGGATGTAAACAATTCAATGTTTTTTTGGGGTCAGTTACCCCCCTCTGTCAAACTGGCTGGATACTGCAGAGCCACATGATTTTGTGTGTCAGAATTCAAGCAGATTGAAGCAACATGCAAAACAAATTAGGCGAGGTCAATTTGTGACAAGAACTGAATACGTCTGCACATTATGTTTTGACTGCAACCACAACATGTTTTATTGGGGTTGGTTTCGAGTTACTTTGAACAAAGTGCATGTTACTTTGAATTTGGTCAAACTTTTAGACATGGAAGTAGTATAATGTTTGTTTCGGTGTCTCATGTTCCGGGTTATTCAGGATCTGCTGGACATGTTTATTGATTAAAGCTGTTAAAGCACATCTGTTTAGAAAGTGAAATCCTTTACAGTTAAAGCTGTGAGATTGAAAAGATGTGTTGAGATTGTTTATTATAAAATGGTTGAGACTGTTAAGATATGAAATTGAGAAAAAAGAAGGAAAAGGGAAAATGAAGCTACAATTTTGGCCTGTTGAGTTGTTTTTGTAAATTTAAACACTTGATTTAAAGATGCTCATTTTTTTTAGAAACCTTCTGTTATGTTCTTTTAATTTCCTTGAAATGAGAAAAGAACATCATTTTCATACAGTTCAGTTCAACAGTTTTCATAATATATTCAAAGTTTCCCCTGGAATTTCATTTCTGCAGTTCAGTGAACAGTTCAGAAAGTCAAACATGTTTCAGTTTGTAGTTTCCAACACTTTGTTGTTGGATTGAAAAAAATAGATCGGTCGGTGGTATTATTTTGGTTGTTACTTCCACTTCCTGTGTAAGGATCTCTGTGATGACTGTGTGCTCAAAACCCGTCAAGTCTCGTGCACATGTTCGCTTCACTGTGTCTGTTTGTGATCCTCATGTCAGCATCAGCGCCCGTATTTATGTGTCTCAGGAGGCCGTGAGAATTAGTTAAATAGTTAATTAGTTAGGTATTAGAATTAGTTAGGTTAATTATGAATCCCACACTGACTTTTAGGAGCATGAGAGGACACTCGCAGCTGCGAAGAAGAAATTATAATGACGTGTCTTTTGAAGTGACAGCTGTGGTTTTGAGTGACATTAGTAAGTTTATATGTGTAAAAGCAAATACCACGTGACTAAAGATGTTGAGATTTTTTTATTTTTTTATTTACAGTCTGTGACAGTCTGCCTCGTCAGGACCTGGAAACCTTTCTGTGACACGTCCCTCACAGCTCAGTGTGAAGGTATTTGTTTTTATTCCTCCAACACACTGGAGCAGGAATAACACAGTGAGGCTAACGCGCTCGCTCTGAGCTTTCAGGCTGTTTCAGAAGGACATCACCTGACATTTTTATAATTTCTAGTTCTAATACAACTCCTGAGTTTCGATGTTGATATCAGAACAATACGTCTTTTAATACCTTACCCTGAGGACTAAAAACAAGTTGACATTTTGTAAATGTTTAAACGCCAGCGGGTGTAAAACTAAATTAAGTGGATCAAAGAATAAGTCACCAAGTACTACAAGTACTTGACTTTTATAAATTCTCTTTGTTATGGACAGATTTTGGTTGATATCAAAACAGTGTTGACATTTGATGCCCAGTTTTAGTCCGCCAGTGCAACAGCTAACAATAATTTTCATTATCAATTAATCTGACTAATGATTTACTTGATAAAACATCACATAATAGTGAAAAATGTCATTTCCAGTTTCCCAGAGTTCAAAGTAACATCTTTAAGTGTCTTGTCTTGTCTGACCAGCGGTTTAAAATCAAGATATTCAAGATAAAGACAGAGAAAAGCAGCAAATCTGCACATTGAAGAAGCGGACACGGGCATTTTTACTTAAAAATTGGCTCAAAACTATTCATTGTTAACCAAACTAGTTTTAATTAATCTTCTGTCAGTTGACTAATTGATTAATCGACTAATCATTGCAGCTCTAATGTCATAAAATTGACATGTCTCTGAAAATGTCTCCTCTGTTGTATTGGGGTGGAGACTCAGAAACAAAAATCTCCAAACATGGACAAATAAAACCAAATTATTTGACAAGGCTGACATCACCAGCCGGAAGAGAGGACAAATGTTTTTCTTTTTTTGTAATTTGACTGAACTGACCCTTTGTAAATATTTGAAAAAAAACAGTAGGATTTTTTTTTTCTTATAATGGGAGGCAACAAAGGAGAAAAAAATCCCCTCAAATTCAGCAAGAAGTTTCACCTACAGCATGAACTTTTGTTTCATGTCTCCTCTCTACGGGCCTGTACTATGAATAAAGGCAAAAAACTGCTTTAGACACAACAACACAACACAAGTGAAACAGGCGGCAGAAGCAGATTGTTCCCTCTCCTCTGTGAAACAACAAAAAGTAACACGTTTCAGTCCTCGTTACTCTGGCAACCTGTGTGAGAACTGACATCAGTCTTCTTCTTTGGTATCGTTATTTTCCAGCCAGTCGCCGTTCTCGCAGCCTCGCTCTCTACTCGCTGTGTTCTGCAGCACAGCTGGTTTCCATCCTGGTGTCAACACTGAGGTCAGAGGTCACAGAGAGAGACGGGAAGGAGTGCTGTCACATGGTTTTCTCAGCACAGGGAACCATGTGACCCCTAAACCTGCCAACACCCCCCCCCCAAAATAACATACAAGACAAAGCAACTCAGCTGACAGTCATTAACCCTCCACTGTCCTCTAAACTTTATCACTCATGTACATGCACTCACTTATCTGATCTCTCTGCCAAATGAATATGAGTAGCTGGGTTTCTAATCAGCTTTTAACAAACGCAAGGCAATGACTTTGCAGGGAAAGTGGCAGCAGGGTGTGTGGGTGAAAGTATAGATCGTTTCATGTCGTGTTGCATTCTTGTGTTATCAAAAAAACTCCATCACAAGTCAGGCTAAAACTGAAATCAACAAGAAGAAAACTTGTAGAAATCTAAATAGTTCCATTACCACTGCTGAACATTTGATTATTTGTAAAATACCCATTTCAGTCACATCTGTCCTGTGAGGACGAGCTCGGTCTGGCCGTCTCTTATCTCATTCAGACTGAAAGCCAACATGGCGTTAACTCACTTCAGTGTCACCATGTATTTAGTCATTTTCCTGACTATAAATTCTCACAGTTTCCTTTCCTTAATGTTCCTCAAGACAGAAAGTCTAGAGTCTCCTGGGTAATGTAACCGTACTATTGATTTATGATCTGACCATTAATTTGAATTATTTCAGCTTTGTTTCTGATTAAAAAAAGGTTTTTCCAAAAGTTTGATGGATAGCTCTAAATTAGAATCATGGGGAGAAAAAAGACCTGTGCTCCCTCAGAAGAAACAAAATTTTAAGTTTAGTTTTCTGTTAAAAAGCTATTTAAAAAAAAAAATTCTACAAGAAATGATACAAGAAATCTAATGTCTTGTCATCTGTAATATTGAACGTGTAAACGCACCTCTGCGCAGCTCCCTTTGTATCCGTCGAGTGAATGTAACATGATTGATCCGAACATGTGCAAGGCATTTTTATGTATCGCAGCTCGTGACCTGCTTTCATGTGTTGCTTTGTGAGCCCATGTGTGATTATTGTGTTGGGATTTCATGTCGGATCAGCGAATGAGCGCTCCGTGTATCAGTGGCTAGTGGCTGCTGTACAGAGGACCTGTGCACAGCTGAGTTCAGCTGAACAGCACTTGTGGTGGGTTTCCTGTGCCACATAAAGTTACAAAACTCTGCCACTCAGAACCAGTGGATTAAATAGACTTTATTAACAAACAAACAAAGCTGAGGTAGTCAGCAAAACAGCTGAGGAACTAGCGTCAACACATTTCCTTTTATACAACCTAAGAATGTATCTTTGAACCTCCTGTCCACATCATCAAATGGAAGTACCAAATTCCACATGGAGCTTTAGTGTAAATGTAAAAATGCTTTCTCATAGCTGTATAACCATTTATCAAGGGGCGTCTATAACTTACGGCGGCTGTAATACCTTGCCTGTCATATATTTGTGCAGCTATAAATGATTTACAATCTTCATTCATTCAAAAGTAATTGTCTGTTTTATATTTTCTTTGATCTGTTTTCTTGTATTCAGTGCATGTATGCTCAATTCAGTTCCATATATGTCCATGAGACCAAGCTAGGTCATAAGAGTCCATCATTCAGTTCTGAGTGGAAGTCCTCGAGTCCTCAGAGTTTGTGGAAACAAAAGTTGTTTCTGAGCCTCTCTGTTATGTTCTGCATGTCTGACCTGAATGGTCTCAGATTAACATACTGCAGCAGCACAGTGTTAAATTTGCAAGTCATTAGACTGAAGTTTGAAAAAGACTCAAGAAAAATTACACTCTGTTTACCAATAATATATGAATAGTTATTTAATTTTTTAACAGATATTGATCGGGGAATTCCTGCTTTCTGTGTGGACTTTCAGATCCAGACCAGCTGATCAGTTTGTTCTGAGCTGCTCTTGTGTTAAAGCCCTTTGTACCCAGACAAGTTTGCACAGTCAACATGGCACACAGTCAGACTCTGCGCTAACATGCTAATGCAAATGCCAATCCAGGAACTTTTCTTTTATCTCAGGAATTTTACTCAGCCTCTGTTTCAAGAGTGCGGCCGTTTCCTGCCTTGAGAGGATACAGATAACTGTAACATCAACACACACATTTCTCAATCAGTATCTGCCCTGACACGTCTCCTCTGGTCTTACAACAATTACTGTCATTGTAGAAGTATGGTATAATTGCTGTGATGCTACTTGTGATTTCAGTGATATGACGCCCTTTTTAAGACCGGAAATACAAAACATGTTTGTCTTCAACCCACAAAGTGTGTGTCTTGTTTTAGTTTTTCGTGTTTGTGAGTAAATGTAGACATAAATTAAAAGGCAGGTTTCCTCCTTGAAACAATGAGCATTTTCCACTTTTAAGCTTTGTGATTGACACAGTTTCTGACACAAAAACATTTCCTCATGTTGATCTCCTTGTTCTCTGCTTCCTGCCTTTGCTCGGATGATGATGTCACTCATAAACACGTGTATAGAGAGTTGTGAAAATCTTGTTTTTTGTGCTGTATTAAGAACTATCCCAGAGCTCAAAAGGTTTAGCTTTGCTTGACACTAAAATCTGAAAATTTAAAGAATTGTATGCAATTAAAATATCATAGATAAGGCTTCGAGCATAAGCAGAAAACAAACAAAAATGACAAAATAAAAAGAGCTTGGTGAGGTATAGTAGGTAAAGGTTTTAAATCACGGTAAGCAAGGTGAAGATGAACATCTGCATCAAAATATAACATGAATATTCAGAAGGCACCTTTTTAGCTTGTGTTCAGACTGAAATATCTGAACTATTGGATGGATAGCCGTTCATTTTGGGTCAGGCCTGATATCATTTATACATGGCGATAATGGCTCACAGCTCACACTATCAGACCGTCTCTCCTCAAAGGCATTCATAGTAATTAAAGAGTGTGTGTGTGTGTGTGTGTGTGTGTGTGTGTGTGTGTGTGTGTGTGTGTGTGTGTGTGTGTGTGTGTGTGTGTGTGTGTGTGTGTGTGTGTGTTATCCAGTGGTGGAAGAAGTATTCAGAGTAAGTGAAGGAATAGAAGTTACGAGCTAAATGTTTTTACAGTATCAAAAGTATTTCTGTAGAAAAATGGTCAAACAGTAACATGTATGTTTAATATTAGACATGAGATTTTAAGTTTTGCTTTTTTTGTGAAATAATTTTACTTTTAATTTTACCATATTTTACATTATTTAAATGGAACAATTACAGAAATCTCTTTGGTTCAACTGCTAACAGCTCGTAGAAACATGACCTCTAACTAGACACTGCCTTTTGTACTTGAAATTGAATTTTATTTTATTTTAAGGTTATCATAGATTTTCATGTAAAACTTCATGTAAAACTTTGAAAGTTGTATCTGCTGCTGTCAGATAAATTTACTGGAGTAAAAAAGTAGCTCATTTGTGAGTTAAATCTGGAGGGTTGTGAAAAAACAAAGTTCTAGTTCACAGATTTGTTTGGTAAGTTTTGGATGTTTGAACATAATTTATCTCTTTGGGCCTTGAACACTTATTTAAATGAAACGTTACATACTTAAATACAGTCATTACTCTTCATCACCTTATTTATGTAATTTAAAGGTTTGAAAGGAGCTTTATTATTGCTAATAGAAGAAAAAAATAATACTATTAACTGTGTGTTGAACCAGTTACAACAAACAAACATGAAATAAACTGTTATAGCTATCAGTTACACAACACAGTAATGAAGAAACACACATACAGGTCAGCTGATTTAGACTTCACACACACACACACACACACACACATACACACACACACACACACACACACACACGGAGTGAGAGAGAGACATTGAAGCTGACAGGAGGAGAGTGAGAGCTGAAACAGGAGAAGCTGAACTGAAGCCAGATCTGATTGGTATGCAGAGGCCGAGTCTAGCTGCATGGAGACATTCCTGCAGGAGTAGAGGGGAGGTGGGGTGGGGTGGGGGCGGATGGGGAGGAAGAGGGTGACTCCAATCATCAGCAGAAATCAAAAACTCCCTCTTTCTTCCAATGTTTTTCAAGGTAGAAGAGAGTGTGTGGTGTTGTAGTAGATGATATCATCCTGTTAGAACAATACTTTTCAGTCATCTGTCATTAGCAACAACACCTCCTCCTGGTTTTAACAATGAAACACTTTAAGGGAACTTTAAGTGTTGAAGTTTGACTGTTTGTGCTGTTTCTGACTTCTGGTTTTCTCAGAGTAGGAGAAGCTGTGGTCGGTCGTTGTTGAGCACACTGTTCGTTATGGACAGTTAGTTTGTTATAAGTGTTTTATAAATATTTTGGGATGGCTAATTAGTTTAATAGATGATTAGTTTGTTATAAAAGATTAAAACAAGTTTATTATTGATGAAGCTGATGTCGCTGTGTCTCTCTGTCTGACTCAGGTGTGAACACAGATCCCGTCTCCACCAATAAGAAAGCGGCGTTGTGCACAAGTCTCAGGCTCCATGGAGATAAAGCCGAGTGGAGAGACGACAGAACAGAGGAAAATGTGCAGATGACACAGTCTAACTATGCTGACATAGCAGGATGAGCAGCTGATTGACTTCTCAACAACACATCCTTCCTCCTGCTGTCGCCCACCCACTGTCCGTCCAGCCATGTTGTTGAGGAGGAAGCTGTGCGTTGCTGTGGTGACCGCTGCCATCCTCTTCCTCATGCTCGCCAGTCAGAGCATCCAGAGGAGACATTTCCTTCCTCTGTCATTATCCCCGCCCACCATCCGGGCCAAGCCCACCAGCAGGGAGACAGGTGAGGAGCTGACGTCATCGTCATCACTGGAGGAGACTTTCTTTTCTGTGTTGTACATATAATCACTTAGATTATTGTTACATTAACAGAAGCGCACATACACTGGAGAGCCTCTCATAGTAGAGCTACCAGCTCAGCTATAATACAGGTATCCACACAGTGACTCCACAGGTACAGCACCATCAATGTGACCCTAATTTCTGTCAAGGCTCCACCAGACTGACAGCACAGTTAAACAGTCTGACAGTAGCTGCTCATGGCTTATTAGCTCTGACCACCAGGTTTATATTCATGCTACATTGAGCAGTGGTTTGTCAGTTTTCCCTGTGTCCCCAGACACTCTGTCTCACCCACTACGTAGCCAGGCTACACTCACTGGTCCCTCACTTCTCTGATGCATTTTTTTTTAATATGCTTGGAGACAGGGTACAACCTGAATTTGAGGGTGAAGTTACACCTGCTTCACCTGGGTGGTAATCCAGCCTTGAGTAGTTGTTGGTGTTGTTGTTGTAGTATAACAGCAGTAGCAGAAGTAGTAGTGATGTGATTCTACAATAAAGATGTTAACAGTCTCCCATGATGCACTCTTCTCTGACTCTCTGTTTGTGTTTGCAGTGATTGAAGTCACAGCACCTCCTGCTGACCTGACCCCTGATCCCCCTGAGACACCCCCTCCTCCCATCACGACCCAGCCTGAGTCTGAGGGGGAGGAGCCTGTAGACAACTCCCAGCATGACCCGAGGTAACACGCAGGAGGTCACAGACTCTTGTGTATCTCATGATTCCCCTCTCTGTGTCCGTCTGACTCCGCTGTGTCATCCTCTTTCAGGTCTTGTGGTTGTTCCGATTCCTGTATTTCAGACATGGGGTCATCAAGCTGGTTCAGCCTACGCTACGACCCCAAACAGCAGCCAATCCTCCGAGACACCAATAAGAACTTTGACCCTGATGCACTCAGGTGGTGGCTGGTAAGGACAAAATATTGGAACAGTGCAGTTTCTAATGATGTTGCTGGTTCTGTTCCTATTTTAGAGCGTACAAAATATAAACCTGCCTGGGGATTTTATCAGTCTGAGATTTGAAATCTGATTTAAAAAGTGAAGTTGGATGAAAAAGGATAATTTTATTAGCTCAGTCCAGGCTACTATCTGCTTATGTGAACATGTTACCTGCTATAAAGTTTGGCCTTCAAAGAAAAAGTCATTATTTGGGCCAGTGTTTTGGTCCAAGCTTTACACATTTTTTACTGTACCCTAATTGACTACAATTAATGAAACACTTTACAAATGTAGAGCTGTTAAACTTTTTGCAAATCAATCAATCTACATAAAGCAAATCAGGCTGTAGGCAGATTGTGAGATTTTATTATGCAGAGCAGCTTTCCTGCAGGTACTGAGAAGCAACTCAAATCACTGTCAGATTAAATCATTATACACTTATTCTACCAGTTCTTGTACTAACATCATTTTATACCACAATCATTCATTAAACTGCAGATAATCATGATATCAATATGGATAATTTACATTAACAGTTAAGTAAATCACACAAAAGATCTTTAGTAACTGATCATGATAAAAAGGTGATCAAGTGTAAGTCCTATTCCAGAAAATATTTACAGGCACTCTGGAAGTGACCTGATAGCTTTGAATTGATGAGAACATTGAGAACATATTAGATGGCCAAAGAAGGATGTGTAATATACTGCATGATGTCCATACAGTGAGTTTCAATAAATTGTCAGGACCTTTAATGAAGATCTGTTTTTATAAAAACTGAAATGTAAGATGTCTTAAATTTGTCTTTGTGGAAGCTGTCAGCAGTCTGGAGACAAACGTCTGAGTCTTTTTCCTGCATTTATAGATTAAGTCCTGCAGCAGAAACCATTAGCAGATTAAAAAGAGGGGGTGGTGATGCTGCTAACATCAGTCTGATCTACAGTATGCAGTATACTGTATATGCTGTGTGTGTGTGTGTGTGTGTGTGTGTGTGTGTGTGTGTGTGTGTGTGTGTGTATCTGATTGAGCTAAAACAAATCACAGCAGGATGTTGTAGCTACACTGTAACTGTAAAAAATGTACTTGCACAATAATTGTCATAATGAATTAATCTGACATTTACTTTCATAATGGATCGATTAACCAGGCAGTCTTTAAAAAAAAAAAAAAGTCAGAAAATAGTGAAAAATGTCCAACACAGTTTACCAGAACTAAAAGTGACATCTTCATGGATCTTGATTGGTCAGACCTATGTCTAAAACACCAAAAAATAAAAACAAAAGAAGAATTAATGCTTTGGGAGCTGTTGATGGAGCCAGACTTGCAGCTTACTAATATAAAGCTTAATAATGTCAAAACAATATAAAATAATGTGATATGCTCCACTCCTCCACAGGGTCTTCAACGGTCCGGTAACGACCAGACTCTAGAGGAGGTGATGTCGAAGATGTTCCAGGTCATTTCCCCACCCACTGTGGACTTAAGGCCCCTCCCCTCACTTTGCCGTAGCTGTGCGGTGGTCGGCAACTCTGGCAACCTGCGACAGTCCGGACATGGCAATCTGATCGACTCCCACAGCTCCGTTATCCGGTGCGTATATACACACATACAAACACAAGCAAGTCTTACCCCTTCTCTTCATCTTACTCACCTCATCTTCTTCCTGCTCAGGATGAATAAGGCGGTGACTCGAGGGTTTGAGAAAGATGTCGGGAATCGGACTACACATCACTTTCTGTACCCAGAGAGCGCAGTAGATGTTGCACGAGGAGTCAGCCTTGTCCTGCTGCCGTTCAAGCTGAGAGATCTGGAGTGGCTGACCAGTGCGCTGTCCACCGGCCAGATCAAAATGTACGACAATGACATACAAATCATCTCAAAATCTAATTCTAATCTAATCTATTCAAAATTCTCCATATGTATAAAATTATGTTTATATGCAAAATATATATATTTACATGCAGTAAAGTAGAAAAAAAGAAACTTTTATATATACGTATAATGCATAAAATTTGTTTTACTATTTACTGGACAGTATTCAAATGTAAACATACAGTACATAAATCCATTCTTCATGGCTTGAAATGTGTATTTCTGCACTCAAATATTTACATATATACATATGTTAGAAATAACAAGTACACCTATCATGTACATAGTGAGACAAGTGAGATTAGTTTGTTTACCTGCACAGTATATTGACAGTCATATACACAGATAATATGCATGTTTATATGCTTATGTACAAATAGATATTGAGAACAAAATGTGAATTTATACATGTAGACAAGGGCGTGGGTTTGTAAAAAGTCATAGTGAAGTAAGGCATAAAAAGTCATAGTATAGTATAGCATAAAACCTCAAAAGTACATCATAGTATATTAAAGCATAAAAAGTCATAAAAACGTCATAGTATGGTCAGACATCACAGTAGATAGTATAGTAAGGCACAAAATTGCAAAAAAAGTCAAAGTAAAGTATGCCAAAAAAATGCGAAAAAATGTCATATGTGGCATAAAATGTAAAAAAAAATCATAGTATATTAAGGCATAAAAGGTCATAAAAACGTCATAGTATGGTGTGGCATCACAGGAGATAGTATAGCAAGGCACAAAATTCTAAAAAACGTCAAAGTATGCCAAAAAAAATGCCAAAAAATATCATAGCAAGGCATGAGACGAAATAATATAATTATGCAGTAATTAACGTCATAGCATGGTCAGGCATCACAGGAGATAGTATTGTAAGGCAAAATGTCAAAGTAAAGTATGGCAGTAAAATGCCAAAAAACATCATAGTATAGTATGGCATAAAACATCAAAAGTACATCATAGTATATTAAGGCATAAAAGGTCATAAAAACGTCATAGTATGGCAGGGCATGAGACGAAATAATATAATTATGCAGTAAAATGCGAAAAAACGTCAAAGGAAAGTATGGCAGTAAAATGCCAAAAAACATCATAGTATAGTATGGCATAAAACATCAAAAAAACATCATAGTATATTAGGGCACAAAAGGTCATAAAAACGTCATAGTATGGTCAGGCATCACAGGAGATAGTATTGTAAGGCAATATGTCAAAGTAAAGTATGGCAGAAAAATGCCAAAAAAACATCATAGTATAGTATGGCATAAAATGTCAAAAAAACATCATACTATATTGAGGCTTAAAAGGTCATAAAAACATCATAGTATGGTATGGAATGAGACAAAATGATATAATTATGCATAAAAATGCCAAAAAACGTCAAAGGAAAGTATGTTCAGAAAAATGCCGAAAAACGTCATAGTATAGTATGGCATAAAACGTCAAAAATACATCATGCTATATTAAGGCATAAAAAGTCATAAAAACATCATAGTATGGTGTGGCATGAGACAAAATGATATGATTATGCAGAAAAATGCCAAAAAACGTCAAAGGAAAGTATGGCAGAAAATGTCAAAAAAACATCACATTATATTAAGGCATAAAAGGTCATAAAAACATCATAGTATGGTGTGGCATCACAGGAGATAGTATAGTAAGGCACAAAATTCTAAAAAACGTCAAAGTAAAGTATGCCAAAAAAATGCCAAAAAATATCATAGTATAGTATGGCATAAAATGTCAAAAAAACATCATACTATATTAAGGCATAAAAGGTCATAAAAACATCATAGTATGGCAAAGCATGAGACGAAATAATATAATTATTCATAAAAATGCCAAAAAAACGTCATAGTATAGTATGGCATAAAACGTCAAAAATATGTCATACTATATTAAGGCATAAAAAGTCATAAAAACATCATAGTATGGTATGGCATGAGACGAAATAATATAATTATGCAGAAAAATGCAGAAAAAAGTCATATTATAGTATGGCAGAAAAATGTCAAAAAACGTCATAGTATAGTATAGCATAAAATGTCAAAAAAACATCACAGTATATTAAGGCATAAAAGGTCATATAAACGTCATAGTATGGCAAGGCATGAGACAAAATGATATGATTATGCAGAAAAATGCCAAAAAACGTCAAAGGAAAGTATGGCATAAAATGTCAAAAAAACATCACATTATATTAAGGCATAAAAGGTCATAAAAACATCATAGTATGGCAAAGCATGAGACGAAATAATATAATTATGCAGAAAAATGCCAAAAAACATCAAAGGAAAGTATGGCAGAAAAATGCCAAAAATATGTCATACTATATTAAGGCATAAAAAGTCATAAAAACATCATAGTATGGTATGGCATGAGACGAAATAATATAATTATGCAGAAAAATGCAGAAAAACGTCAAAGGAAAGTATGGCAGAAAAATGCCAAAAAACGTCATAGTATAGTATGGCATAAAACGTCAAAAAAACATCACACTATATTAAGGCATAAAAGGTCATAAAAACATCATAGTATGGCAAGGCATGCGACGAAATAGTTTAATTATGCATAAAAATGCCAAAAAACGTCAAGGTATTCTATGCCAAAAAAATGCCAAAAAACGTCATAGTATAGTATGGCATAAAACGTCAAAAATATGTCATACTATATTAAGGCATAAAAAGTCATAAAAACATCATAGTATGGTATAGCATAAAAGGTCATAAAAACATCATAGTATATTAAGGCATAAAAGGTCATAAAAACCTCATAGTATGGTGTGACATGAGATGAAATGATATAATTATGCATAAAAATGCCAAAAAAGGTCAAAGGAAAGTATGGCAGAAAAATGCCAAAAAACGTCATAGTATAGTATGGCATAAAACGTCAAAAATATGTCATACTATATTAAGGCATAAAAAGTCATAAAAACATCATAGTATGGTATGGCATGAGACGAAATAATATAATTATGCAGAAAAATGCAGAAAAACGTCAAAGGAAAGTATGGCAGAAAAATGCCAAAAAACGTCATAGTATAGTATGGCATAAAACGTCAAAAAAACATCACACTATATTAAGGCATAAAAGGTCATAAAAACATCATAGTATGGCAAGGCATGCGACGAAATAGTTTAATTATGCATAAAAATGCCAAAAAACGTCATAGTATAGTATGGCATAAAACGTCAAAAAACATCATAGTATAGTATGGCATAAAAAGTTATAAAAACATCATAGTATGGTATGGCATGAGACGAAATGATATAATTATGCAGAAAAATGCAGAAAAACGTCAAAGGAAAGTATAGCAGAAAAATGCCAAAAAACGTCATAGTATAGTATGGCCTAAAATGTCAAAAAAACATCACAGTATATTAAGGCATAAAAGGTCACATAAACGTCAGAGTATGGTATGGAATGAGACGAAATAATATAATTATGCAGAAAAATGCCAAAAAACGTCAAAGGAAAGTATGGCAGAAAAATGCCAAAAAACATCATAGTATATTAAGGCACAAAAGGTCATAAAAACGTCATAGTATGGTATGGAATGAGACGAAATAATATAATTATGCAGAAAAATACCAAAAAACGTCAAAGGAAAGTATGGCAGAAAAATGCCAAAAAACGTCATAGTATAGTATGGCATAAAACGTCAAAAAAATATCATACTATATTAAGGCATAAAAGGTCATATAAACGTCATAGTATTGCAAGGCATGAGACGAAATGATATAATTATGCATAAAAATGCCAAAAAAGGTCAAAGGAAAGTATGGCAGAAAAATGCCAAAAACGTCATAGTATAGTATGGCATAAAATGTCAAAAAAACATCACAGTATTTTAAGGCATTAAAGGTCATAAAAGCGTCATGGTATGGCAAAGCATGAGACAAAATAATATAATTATGCATAAAACTGCCAAAAAACGTCATAGTATAGTATGGCATAAAACGTCAAAAATACGTCATACTATATTAAGGAATAAAAAGTCATAAAAACATCATAGTATGGTGTGGCATGAGACGAAATAATATAATTATGCAGAAAAATGCCAAAAAACATCAAAGGAAAGTATGGCAGAAAAATGCCAAAAAACGTCATAGTATAGTATGGCATAAAACGTCAAAAATATGTCATACTATATTAAGGCATAAAAAGTCATAAAAACATCATAGTATGGTATGGCATGAGACGAAATAATATAATTATGCAGAAAAATGCAGAAAAACGTCAAAGGAAAGTATGGCAGAAAAATGCCAAAAAACGTCATAGTATAGTATGGCATAAAACGTCAAAAAAACATCACACTATATTAAGGCATAAAAGGTCATAAAAACATCATAGTATGGCAAGGCATGCGACGAAATAGTTTAATTATGCATAAAAATGCCAAAAAACGTCATAGTATAGTATGGCAGAAAAATGCCAAAAAACATCATAGTATAGTATGGCATAAAATGTCAAAAAAACATCATACTATATTAAGGCATAAAAGGTCATAAAAACATCATAGTATCATGTGGCATCACAGGAGATAGTATAGTAAGGCACAAAATTCTAAAAAACGTCAAAGTAAAGGATGCCAAAAAAATGCCAAAAAATATCATAGTATAGTATGGCATAAAACGTCAAAAAAACATCATAGTATATTAAGGCATAAAAGGTCATAAAAACGTCATGGTATGGCAAAGCATGAGACGAAATAATATAATTATGCATAAAAATGCCAAAAAACGTCATAGTATAGTATGGCATAAAACGTCAAAAATATGTCATACTATATTAAGGCATAAAAGGTCATAAAAACATCATAGTATGGCAAAGCATGAGACGAAATGATATAATTATGCATAAAAATGCCAAAAAACATCATAGTATATTAAGGCATAAAAGGTCATAAAAACCTCATAGTATGGTGTGGCATGAGATGAAATGATATAATTAAGCATAAAAATGCCAAAAAAGGTCAAAGGAAAGTATGGCAGAAAAATGCCAAAAACGTCATAGTTTAGTATGGCATAAAACGTCAAAAATATGTCATACTATATTAAGGCATAAAAAGTCATAAAAACATCATAGTATGGTATGGCATGAGAAGAAATAATATAATTATGCAGAAAAATGCAGAAAAACGTCAAAGTATTCTATGCCAAAAAAAAGCCAAAAAACATCATAGTATAGTATGGCATAAAATGTCAAAAAAACATCACACTATATTAAGGCATAAAAAGTTATAAAAACATCATAGTATGGTGTGGCATGAGACAAAATGATATAATTATGCAGAAAAATGCAGAAAAACGTCAAAGGAAAGTATGGCAGAAAAATGCCAAAAAACGTCATAGTATAGTACGGCATAAAACGTCAAAAAAACATCACACTATATTAAGGCATAAAAGGTCATAAAAACATCATAGTATGGCAAGGCATGCGACGAAATAGTTTAATTATGCATAAAAATGCCAAAAAACGTCATAGTATAGTATGGCATAAAACGTCAAAAAACATCATAGTATAGTATGGCATAAAAAGTTATAAAAACATCATAGTATGGTATGGCATGAGACGAAATGATATAATTATGCAGAAAAATGCAGAAAAACGTCAAAGGAAAGTATAGCAGAAAAATGCCAAAAAACGTCATAGTATAGTATGGCCTAAAATGTCAAAAAAACATCACAGTATATTAAGGCATAAAAGGTCACATAAACGTCAGAGTATGGTATGGAATGAGACGAAATAATATAATTATGCAGAAAAATGCCAAAAAACGTCAAAGGAAAGTATGGCAGAAAAATGCCAAAAAACGTCATAGTATAGTACGGCATAAAACGTCAAAAAAACATCACACTATATTAAGGCATAAAAGGTCATAAAAACATCATAGTATGGCAAGGCATGCGACGAAATAGTTTAATTATGCATAAAAATGCCAAAAAACGTCATAGTATAGTATGGCATAAAACGTCAAAAAACATCATAGTATAGTATGGCATAAAAAGTTATAAAAACATCATAGTATGGTATGGCATGAGACGAAATGATATAATTATGCAGAAAAATGCAGAAAAACGTCAAAGGAAAGTATAGCAGAAAAATGCCAAAAAACGTCATAGTATAGTATGGCCTAAAATGTCAAAAAAACATCACAGTATATTAAGGCATAAAAGGTCACATAAACGTCAGAGTATGGTATGGAATGAGACGAAATAATATAATTATGCAGAAAAATGCAGAAAAACGTCAAAGGAAAGTATGGCAGAAAAATGCCAAAAAACGTCATAGTATAGTATGGCATAAAACGTCAAAAAAATATCATACTATATTAAGGCATAAAAGGTCATATAAACGTCATAGTATTGCAAGGCATGAGACAAAATTATATAATTATGCAGAAAAATGACAAAAAACGTCAAAGTAAAGTATGGCAGAAAAATGACAAAAAACATCATAGTATAGTATGGCATAAAATGTCAAAAAAACATCATACTATATTAAGGCATAAAAGGTCATAAAAACATCATAGTATCGTGTGGCATCACAGGAGATAGTATAGTAAGGCACAAAATTCTAAAAAAAACGTCAAAGTAAAGGATGCCAAAAAAATGCCAAAAAATATCATAGTATAGTATGGCATAAAACGTCAACAAAACATCATAGTATATTAAGGCATAAAAAGTCATAAAAACGTCATGGTATGGCAAAGCATGAGACGAAATAATATAATTATGCATAAAAATGCCAAAAAACGTCATAGTATATTAAGGCATAAAAAGTCATAAAAACATCATAGTATGGTATGGCATGAGACGAAATAATATAATTATGCAGAAAAATGCAGAAAAACGTCAAAGTATACTATGCCAAAAAAATGCCAAAAAACATCATAGTATAGTATGGCCTAAAATGTCAAAAAAACATCACAGTATATTAAGGCATAAAAGGTCACATAAACGTCATAGTATGGTGTGGCATGAGACAAAATGATATAATTATGCATAAAAATGCCAAAAAACATCAAAGGAAAGTATGGAAGAAAAATGCCAAAAAACGTCATAGTATAGTATGGCATAAAACGTCAAAAATACGTCATACTATATTAAGGAATAATAAGTCATAAAAACATCATAGTATGGTGTGGAATGAGACAAAATTATATAATTATGCAGAAAAATGCCAAAAAAGGTCATAGTATAGTATGGCTCAAAAATATCAAAAAACATCACAGTATGATAAGTCTTAAAATAGTCATTATATAGTAAGGAATAAAAGAGTCATCGTATATTAAGGCACAGAGAAGTCATAGTATAGTAATGATAAACTTTATTTGTATAGCACCTTTCATACACGAAATGTCGCACAAAGGGCTTTACAACAAAGGAATGACCTGCACCAATTGCTTCACATGAAAAGAAAAGACATAAAATGAACATAAAACATTGTTAAAAGCATTGATCTAAGAACATTAATTTTGAAATGAGATAAAATAATAAATCAACAAGAAGACATTTAAAAGAAGTGGTATGGCAGTAAGGCATGTCATAAAAGGTCATAAATACATCATAGTATGGTCAGGCATCACAGGAGATAGTATAGTAAGGCAAAATGTCAAAGCAAAGTATGGCAGAAAAATGCCAAAAAACATCATAGTATATTAAGGCATAAAAGGTCATAAAGAAGTATTGGTATTGTCAAGCATCACACAAGACAATATAGTAAGTAGTAAAGCACAAAGAAGTCATAGTATAGCACCTTTCATACACGAAATGTTGCACAAAGTGCTTTACAACAAAAGAATGACCTGCACCAATTGCTTCATATGAAAAGAAAAGACATAAAATTAACATAAAACATTGTTAAAAGTTGGTTGTCTCTGTTTGTGTGCCTGTTCAGGACCTACATGAGGGTTAAAGACAGAGTGAAGGCTGATAAAGACAAGGTAAAGTAAATGCTCAGTCATGCTTTCTCTATATCACATTGTTTACAATCCCTCTGGATTATTATACCTTTACATAATATCAGTAACGCCTTTATGGCACCAACATTCACTTGCACTCAGAGATGAACTGATTAGAAATTAGTGGTCAAAGGTCATTGTGACTTCACGAAACATGATTTTGGCCTCTTGAATGTGATATATCAAACCACCTTGAGGGAATTTGTTCAGATTTGGCACAAAAATTCATTGGATTCAAGGATGAACTGATAAGAATTTAGTGGTCAAAAGTCACCGTGACCTGGGGCGTCGTGTAGCGTAGTGGTCTAAGCAGGCGCCCCATGTGTAGAGGCTACAGTCCTCGCTGCAGTCGGCCCCGGTTCGAATCCCGCATCGGATGGCCTTTCGCTGCATGTCATTCCCCCTCTCTCTGCCTCCCTGTTTCCTGTCACTCTCCACTATACTGTCCATTAAAGGCATAAAAAGCCCAAAAATATACTTAAAAAAAAAAAAAAGTCACCGTGACCTCACAAAATTCGTTTGTGGCCAAAACTCACAAATTCATACATATGCGAAGATGTAGTTTGTCTCCACTCCACATTCTGTTTTAATAACTTTGATTCTTGCAACAAAGCACATAGTTTTATCTGTTAGTTAAGCTTTTTCCAGATGATTTATTTGTACTTAGGAAATCAAACTGTTGCAGGTGCTTATCAAGTGCTTATAATAACACATGAAAACTGAAGTGAGAATCATTGAGCACCAACACATTAAAACATTTGACCATGGTGTGTGTGCAGGTCCTGGTGGTGAACCCGGTGTTCTTTAAATATGTTCACGATCATTGGACCGAGCATCATGGTCGCTACCCTTCCACAGGCATGCTGGCCATCATGTTTGCTCTGCATACCTGTGACAAGGTAAGTGGGAGGAGTCCAACACCCACATTCAATATAACATTTGA
This sequence comes from Seriola aureovittata, assembly GCF_021018895.1. Classification (NCBI taxonomy): domain Eukaryota; kingdom Metazoa; phylum Chordata; class Actinopteri; order Carangiformes; family Carangidae; genus Seriola; species Seriola aureovittata. The sequence continues at coordinate 25,893,537 of NC_079365.1, read as the reverse complement.
TTAAACCAAATTCACATTCTTCTTTTCTATCTGTCCCTGAATGCATCACTAAGGGGAGTTTTCCAAACAGTCTCTGATCTTAGCTGCATCATCACATTATGAGAACAAAACAGACAGAAACATGGTTGTAACATATTAAAAATCTTCATACATTACTGACAAATATACAAATGCGGGATGTTTAGTGACATATATTCATGTCATATTTTGTGATGTTATGTGTTACAGTATATTATGTTATAGAATGTCATGGCATCTCTTCCGGTCTGTCTGTTTTCAGGTGTCGGTGTTTGGTTACGGTGCCGATAGGCAGGGGAACTGGCATCATTACTGGGAGGAGAATCGCTACGCCGGAGCCTTCAGGAAGACCGGCGTCCACAGTGCCGACTTCGAGACGCAGGTCATTCACCAGCTCGCCAAGGAAGGCAAGATCAGTCTGCACCTGTGACACGACAAGTGGCCTGCTAACCTACAGACTGAGCTAGTGACAGACTCACAGACTGCTCATTGACAGACCTATCAACCTACAGACAGACCTGCAGACCAGTGGACTGACCATCAGACCTCCAAGCTAAGGTACGGACCTGCTGACTAATAGACTGACCGTTGATTGACCTGCAGACTGACCTACTGACCTGATGACTAATGGACTGATATAAGTCACCCGGATATGCTGGATTGAGGCTGTTGTTGGGCCAAGACATTTTTAGAAATGTAGATCAACTGTGGGGGTAGGAGGAGCTAAACCTGCGACCTTCAGCTGGTTGGGGGGGTGGGCTCGGATATCCTCCTTGTGCAGACTCCTGCTGGTTTAAATGAGTACCAGCTCAACTTGAACAAATACAGACTGTTTTTTTTGGGACTCTCCACTTTTCACACAGAAAGCCGTCCTGCCATCTACGACTGCGTGATCGACCATACAAGTTTTGCTCTGAGCGGGAAAAAAACCACAGACTTTTTATATCTTTTTTTATTGGATTTTATAGACATTATACAGGGATAACCTCTTCTTTTTTTTTCTTTTTTTTTAATCAAAGCACTTTGCCCTGAAGAAGAAACCATGTTGTGACTCGTGTCAAACCATTTACAAGACTTTTCTTTTTAATATATATATCGTTTATAATCCATCCATTTATTCTTATCTTAATGCAAACCATCCTGATCTAGAGGATCCTGACAGACTGGAAACAGAAACAGGATGACAGTTTTTTTTTTTTTCTTTTTTAACCTAAACCGACATCACTTACTGTCTTGACCATTCTTGGAAGCAGTGAGTGGGAGGAGCCTGTGTAAGGTTCTCAGCCTGTGGTTATGATGATTCGGCAGTCTGTAGGTTTTCAGCTTACGATTGCTGATTTCCCAAAACAGGAAAATTTTATTAGTATTTGATACATTTTTACAGGAATAGTCCAACATTTAATGACAGTTTACTGCCTCCAGTAGCTAACAAAGTTCATGTTAAGTGGTAAAGCCAAATAATAACACTAACTGATCAGAGCTAAAGATGTGACTCAGTGATAAAGCTGCAGACTGCTGAACTTCATGAACACTTGAGGGACTGATGTAACTCCTGAGTCACTGCTCAGTTGATGGGAGTGACAAAAACGAGGAGACTGCGCACGACTTTTAACTAAAGATTTATTAAATAAAACTTAACAAGGACAAAGTCAAACAATCAGTAACTTTACGAGTGAGGGCTGTGCATGGATGCAGTGCAATGTACTTTCAAAAAAAGAAACAAAATCTAAAGTCCAACCAAAAATAAGCAGCCATATGAATGAGGAGAGGCTGACCAGTCCAGCAGGTAGCAGAGGAGTCAGTAAGCTGACTGCTGGACTTCCTGTTAAAGGGAGATAACAGCATGTTGAGGGCTGTTTCACACCTGTACTGTGAATGTACAAAAACTGTTGCATATTATCAATAACAGTCGTCTAAATGTTTGTGGCTTTGTTTGCACTATGAGGAGTTTCAGGATGTTTTCACTGAGTTTGTTTAATTCTGAATCCCATTATGGTCATCCATTTTTATAGATAGACTTGTTTAGACTGTAAATTTGTGCTTGCATTATCTCTACCCCACAAATCCTACCATTGTGAAATCGCCCTAAGACTGATGCTCAGTAAAGATCTCAGTCTGCTTCAAACAAATGTGTTAGTACAACATATGGTCTGACTTCAAAATATTTCTAACCATTTTTAAAGGGTAAAAAGCCTGTAGTCATAGTCTCCTCATGGCTGCATCACAGTGCCTCCCAGAACCCTCTCCAACAACTGTTTCTTTTGTGTGAGTGTAGTCTCGACACCAAGAAACACTGTGCTTTTATTGTGATGTTCACGTGGAAAAGTGACAGAAGTAGTTGTGTGATGAGTCGAAAAAAAAAGTCAAGCTTGAGAGAGAAGTTTAAAATCTGCTTACTTTCACACCTCTTCCCACCTGGCCAGTCACTGTTGTTGGATGCAGGTTTCAGACACTATCAGACGATCCAACCAGCACTATGTTTGAAGCAAACTGAGGCCTTATAAATAATCATGAATGCTGAATCATCATCTGGAGCCTGCTGCTCTGTCGTTAGCTCGGCTGCAGTATAGAGTGTAGTTTGACTTCAATCTTGTTTGTCTGGAACAAGTCACGTAGTCTCTTAAAGCCGACTGCTGACTCATCAGAAACTGTGGTTTTAATTTGAAACATCTGCTGCTTGTTTTAAAAGTTTTCATTCAAAGCTGAGATTTAACACTTTGCTGGCTTCTCCAGGAAAATGTCCTGCTAGTAAACTCGGAAATGATCTACTTTACGATTTGACGAGGAATGCCTGAATGTGCCATAAACCTGAGTTCAGCCACTAAATGACAGAGCAGCAGTCCTCCAGTGTCCTGAGCTGGACTTAACATCTGGATGCAAGCAGGCTAAGTTGCTGTAAACAGATTTACTTCCTCACACTTTAAAAATAATCAGTTTGTTGTGAGTATAAATCCAAAGTTGTGCTTCTTAGATTCCCTGCAGTCTGGAAATTTAGAGATTATTTCCATCAGGGACACAGGAAAGTACAGATTAACTCAAATCAACAGATCAGCTGCTTGTAATTCCATCATAATCGTTTGTATGTGATCTGTAAATTTACAACGGAGTGACGTCCACTGACCAAACAAGATGTAAGTATGATATATGTTCAGTTACCATAGCTTTAATTCAGCGCATCATGTTTAAACTGTGACTGTTTGATAAAACAAATGTCAGTTTTGCTTCAACAACCTACTGATCATCCGTTCATTCATCCGTTCATTCATTCATAGATGCCAGACAGACGGAAGCACTGTGAGATTTCAGCAAAAACAGAAAACAACATCAACCGCTGTCACTTTGAAAGAAATTAAAAAAATAAAATAAAATATGAAACAGAATTCAAGGGTTTTTTTTTCTATCAAGAAAGTCCTAAAAACTCTGGAGGTAAAAGTTGAAACGATCAAACCCAGATGAGAAAGGTTTGTACTTACGGCCACCATGACAAAAAAATCTGCTCAGTTTTCTTGTTATAGCAAGATATTTTTCATGTTTATCATTCTTACATTATACTGAATTACTTTTGTTATCAACACAACGTCACTATCTCGTTAGATCATGTGAGTCCAAGTGAACCCAGAGCCACCAGAGCGGTTCTGCTCCAAAAGTAAAGAAAAAAACTCATTCAAAATCTCACTGACATTTGTAACTAGTTTAACGGAGTTGTTTTTTTTTTCTGTGCTCAGAAAGCAAACATTTTTGTAATAGTGGCAGTAATACACTGTGGCACCTACTCACTGAGGCATTGTGATATCTTGGGACATCGAAGGCAGCTGGAAGCAACAGATGTGTCTCATTTCAGGCTCCACCTCGTCTGAAGTCCAAGTTTACAGATCAAATCCATGATAATGGGTCAACAAGGTAGCATCCTGATCCAAAGGCTGATTGGACCTGAATATAGAGCAGACATCTGGTTTTTGTCCTTTGGTCTTCAGTGTCACTTATCGGATCTGGTCCATTAAAGGACGCACCCTCTCAGGTCCTGCCCCTCCAGGAGTAGAAGCCTGAAATGGGGCAGAAGCGGCTTGTACGGTGGCATTGCCACAGGATCAATAACTTTAAATACATTAAGATAAATAAAATGTAGTTCAAATGAACTTCAAAATAAAAGTCCAGTGGATTGTAGTTTCAGTGTCTTGCCGTTAGATGTGTGCTTTTCATTTTAAATAAATAAATAAATAAAATTATTGTCATCAACCTTAAATCATCACTGATCAGTCTGTGCAAGGCCGTATCCATAGCAACATTACCACATGACCCGAGCCACATAAAGATCTAGTCTGGTCTAGAATCTTCACTGAAAGGTCATCTGTAACATTTCCATGGTAACAGAAAACATAAGTTGCTGTGACAACTCAGCTGATAACAGTGGCTGGACTGTGATCATGTGAACCAGATCCTTGACCTGGTCCATCCAAGATCAGAGGTTCAGCTTCTGCTGCTCAGTACTGATTCAGTTTGGTTCTGGTTTGGTTCTCCTGGTTTTGTTGTGGTTTGAATCTGTGCTGGTCCAGGGTCTGGTTGGGTCCTGTCCTGGTCCAGGTTCACGTCAGTCTGAGAGCAGCTGGACGAAGGAAGACGGAAACAAACCTCTCTGGTCTGGTTCGTCCTCTACGTAACCGTGCTGCAGACAAACACAGAGACACACGTTTACATTTCAGTATTTGAAGGATATTTAAAGCAGCGGTTAGTGCCAGAGAACTACAGGGGACAACTTTGAGACATGGAGGCCATTTATATCTGAGCTCTGGTGACCTTGGGAGGTTATCGACCTCACCATTGCATTTTTCCAGTTGTTGGTTTTGCAGATTGATGAAAGTTGCTGCATAAGACTTTATTAATTCGGTTATTTGTCCATTTATTTACTCCTCGATTCATTTTGTGATTCATTAATTTATAGATTTTGTTCTGAAAGGCTACTTTGCTTATGAAAAAAGTTTTAAAAAAATTGATTATTTGTCACAGTTTTCATCAACGAAATGATCCCTGCTGCCCACTGAGCTTTAAACAGATTAACATTAACTCAGAGGACAGCTGAGGCCACCTTACTCCATTTTCTCCATCCAGGACAGTAGGACGACGATACGTACCCACCAATCACAGTCCTCCTGTCCCAGGACCACCAGCACCTGTCCCTCACAGAAGCTCAGCTCATCGTGGTGGTCGGCCTGGCAGTCATACAGCGCCTGAACCCGCCGACTCGTCGTGCCTCGAGGCTGATGGACCAGTAGAAAATAATTCTGAAAATATTCATACTAATAGTAATAATATTGCATACTTATAATTATCAGAAATTACAATTAGTGACAAAGCAAATGTAACTAGTGGCTCTGGATTATGTGATGCAGACAATGAAGTGATGATTGGTCAGATTGGGCAACGGTTTGAACTTTTGATGCAAAGATAAGCGGAAATATCTTGTGAGTTAACGTTAAAACTAAAACCCTTCAAGTAACAGGCGTTTTTGAGGAACTGACCAATGATCTGCGAGGAAGTGGCTGGGGGGCGGGGCCTCTGCTGTCGCTCTCAAAGCTCTGAGAGCGATGATTCGTGGGAGACCCGTTGGGCGGAGCTTTACTGGCAGGCTGCAGGAAGTGGGAGGAGCTACCGTCACTGTCCGCCCTCCGAAAACCTCAGAGAGATGAATACATTCATGTTATTTTAATGAACATGTAATTCAAAGAAAAACAGAAAAATATTTAAAGCTGCATTAACTGACAAGGTCCAGTTTTGTTTTTTTTGCTATTTCTTGTTTGTTACTGTTTTTTTTTTTCTGGCCAAAACTAAAAGATGATCCATTTACTATGATGTAAGACCAGGAAAAGAAGTAAATTCTCACATCAGAGAAACTTGAATCACTAAATTTTCACAACTGTTAACTTTCTCTTGATGATCTCATCACTGCAGCCCTAAAGTAAATCATTAAAAAGTCAAGCAAATATAATAAATTCATAAAAGTATAAATGACCCCTGGTTAAGGACACTGGGCCTGTACTGTGAGCTAACGTTCATCACAGCTGATGGATTCAACAGACTCCAGACAGATAAAACCGACGTGGATCTGAGAGGAAGAAGCTGGATCGTACCTCTGTCTGGTCGTTCAGTCAGCGAGCCGAGAGGAGAAGCTGGACTGGAGAGACAGAGACACAGAGAGAGAGGACACGTTCATCATCCGTGGTGTTTCCATTAAACATCAACCTGAAGACTCAGACCTGTAGTTCAGCTTCAGTCCACCAGGGGACAGTACAGTCTCTCAGTCCATGTAAAGAGGACACGACCCTTATGCTATATTATCCTCACTTCACTCAAATCTAGTGGGAGAACATTTTGTGTTTGTTGTTGCAGATCTTCACTGAAGCTCTGTGATGTTTCCACTGAGTGAAAAATTCAAACCCAAGTTTTTGTTTGTAGTTTTATGACCCAACCTTTCCATCAAATGGAAACATTCTACATCTGCTACATCATTTTAGTCACATTTAATAAAAATTCAACCAGACCTTTGGACACTTTGGGATCTCACTAGAATTTAAAATAAAGTAAATTGAGTTCAAATAAAATTTGGACAAACGTAGGTGCATAAAGATGAAGCCACTATAGATTTATTCATTCAAGAGGTTTTACAATGTGACAATTTCTTTTAGGAGAAATTTAATAGAAAAACTGATTGGCGAGATGATTTTTTTTAAACCTCGTGTTCTTTCTCCACGGGCAACTTGCGTGTCTGTTCACATCTGAACAGATAAACCCTCTATAGGAGGGTCTCCAACCACCAAACCTTCAAATATCACAAAAAAACTCAGGTGAGCCTGAGGTGGAAACATTGATGCGACAAAGTGCAATGGGGACAGACTTGGTGGATAAATCGTGACGTACATGCAGCATGTGACCTACACAACCACTAAAGCTTCCGCTCCCCTGAAAAGACTGAAAGTAGCGACAGAAGAAAACGTGAGATCTGAGTGGACTGTTACTTTCCTTAAATTAATACATGAAACAAAGATAAAAGCCGTATTTCCATCATGTTTACTGCATTGTTTTCCACAGATGGAGGTTTGACTGGTGATTTTTTAATTAAATCATCTAGTTGCGCCTTCTTGTTCTGCAGTGGCTTTAATGGCACGCGACAGGAGTGGATGGACAGCAATCAATGGAAAATGTGCATGAATTTGCATTTTATTTTGCAGGATTTCATGGAAGTTTGGTTAAAATTAATGCTACATGTGCAGGGAAACCCATGTTATGTCACAGGTTTCTTATTGACGCACACAGCTGCTGTGGCGTCCATAGCCTGTTTCATAGCCTGCCTCTTTTATTAGTGTGTTCTCTGATTACTTTCACTAAAGCTACTGAGGAAGGGGCACGTTTTGTTTTAGAATATGTAGTTTGTTGTGTATAAAACATGTAAAATCCTGCCTGTTGGTACCTGAGCCGTCATGACATCATTCCACTACTGATCCAATCAGAGGCCTTTCTCTCTTGCATGTGTTTATTGTGGGTTTCAGTGTGTTTTTGTCTCAGATACTCACACACACTTCTTAAAGGAGGAGTCTGGACCGCTGTAGATTCTGGGACTGGTTGGCAACCCGTAATCTGCAGAAGCAGAAACACACACACACACACACACACACACACACACACACACACACACACACACACACACACACAACACACACACACACACACACACACTTAATTACACAGCATCATTCAGACAGATTAATTGCAGTGTGTCTCTCAGATGTTACCATGCTTGCTGGACTCAGAACAGCTCCTCTTGTGGCGGACGGCGATGGGAGGGGGAGGGGTTGACTTTCTGTTTCCTGTAAGGGGGAAGAAGACCTCTCCCTCTTCCTCCTCCTCCCCACCCACTCCCTCTCCCCCAGCAGGAGGGGGAGGAGGAGGAACACTGGGAGCTGGAGGACGACAGAGAGCAGAGATGGAAGACTAATTTTTGCTTTCAAAGAGAGGTCTCCATATTTTAGTAAGAAGCCTCCGTGTTTATGATCTGCTCCTGTTTTCATTTGCTGTCGCTCCAAACTTCAGATCTTTCTCCGTGTTTACCGGTTGTCGTGATAAATACAGTGTAACGTACATTTCCACAGCACCAATTCAATCAATACAACAACGGTCAAGTAATATTCCTGCAGATACTCTGAACTCACCTTTGACCCTTGGGGGCAGCGGGGGCGCAGGAGAGGACGGGGGAGGTGGAGGGGGGCTTGGAGCAGAACCAGTGGGCCGGCTGTGGAGCTCCATGGCCATGGCGAGCCTCCTCCCCACACTGAGCAGACCTCCTCCTGCTGCTGCAGAGGAAGGCGGGGTGACGGAGGAGGACATGGACTGGCTGAAGCTGAAGGGACGGGAGGTGAAGGAGAAGGAGGAGGTGAAGGAGGAGGATGAGGAGGAGGAAGTGCGCTCCTTCTTCACTGGACCATTCTGAAACAGGAGAAATGATCGAAGGTATTAAAGTCTTATTTTTGCAATAAATGGTTTAAAGCTAATATAATGCACATAGACACTGTTGAGCCAAAATAAAATATGTTACAACTACATACAGGTAAATAATAGACACCTCATTAGCAACACAATCCTTCCATAACCAGGAATAATCCTCTAGATACTTAAAAGCAAGAACAACAATCTGTAATCTAAAAATTCAAAGTGTCATGAAGCATTTTTTTTCACCTCGTTTTCTGAAACCAAACCTGTGCGCTTCTTTTTTGCTTCATCAATTATGCAGTTTAAGACTCTCACAAAGAAAGAATAAGCAGATAAATAAGTAGGCTTTTAGTTGCTATAGTTACCCTGTCATCAAAGTCATCGTCACTGTCATAGAGATCGTCATGACGAAGCCTCCACTCGTACTCCACATGGACGTGATGGTCAAACTGGTTGGACTGTGCCTGATGCAGCTACACACACACACACACACACACACACACACACACACACACACACACACACACACACACACACACACACACACACAACACACACACACACACACACACACTTAATTACACAGCATCATTCAGACAGATTAATTGCAGTGTGTCTCTCAGATGTTACCATGCTTGCTGGACTCAGAACAGCTCCTCTTGTGGCGGACGGCGATGGGAGGGGGAGGGGTTGACTTTCTGTTTCCTGTAAGGGGGAAGAAGACCTCTCCCTCTTCCTCCTCCTCCCCACCCACTCCCTCTCCCCCAGCAGGAGGGGGAGGAGGAGGAACACTGGGAGCTGGAGGACGACAGAGAGCAGAGATGGAAGACTAATTTTTGCTTTCAAAGAGAGGTCTCCATATTTTAGTAAGAAGCCTCCGTGTTTATGATCTGCTCCTGTTTTCATTTGCTGTCGCTCCAAACTTCAGATCTTTCTCCGTGTTTACCGGTTGTCGTGATAAATACAGTGTAACGTACATTTCCACAGCACCAATTCAATCAATACAACAACGGTCAAGTAATATTCCTGCAGATACTCTGAACTCACCTTTGACCCTTGGGGGCAGCGGGGGCGCAGGAGAGGACGGGGGAGGTGGAGGGGGGCTTGGAGCAGAACCAGTGGGCCGGCTGTGGAGCTCCATGGCCATGGCGAGCCTCCTCCCCACACTGAGCAGACCTCCTCCTGCTGCTGCAGAGGAAGGCGGGGTGACGGAGGAGGACATGGACTGGCTGAAGCTGAAGGGACGGGAGGTGAAGGAGAAGGAGGAGGTGAAGGAGGAGGATGAGGAGGAGGAAGTGCGCTCCTTCTTCACTGGACCATTCTGAAACAGGAGAAATGATCGAAGGTATTAAAGTCTTATTTTTGCAATAAATGGTTTAAAGCTAATACAATGCACATAGACACTGTTGAGCCAAAATAAAATATGTTACAACTACATACAGGTAAATAATAGACACCTCATTAGCAACACAATCCTTCCATAACCAGGAATAATCCTCTAGATACTTAAAAGCAAGAACAACAATCCGTAATCTAAAAATTCAAAGTGTCATGAAGCATTTTTTTTCACCTCGTTTTCTGAAACCAAACCTGTGCGCTTCTTTTTTGCTTCATCAATTATGCAGTTTAAGACTCTCACAAAGAAAGAATAAGCAGATAAATAAGTAGGCTTTCAGTTGCTATAGTTACCCTGTCATCAAAGTCATCGTCACTGTCATAGAGATCGTCATGACGAAGCCTCCACTCGTACTCCACATGGACGTGATGGTCAAACTGGTTGGACTGTGCCTGATGCAGCTGCACACACACACACACACACACACACACACACACACACACACACACAGGTATAGTGAGTCGACACAAACAGTCACATGTAAACAAGTGTAACTGTGGTCGGAGCGATCAGCTCACCAGCGCCTCGCAGTGACTGTGCTTCAACCTGCGGCTCACGTCCAGAGCGCTCTCTCCTAACTCGTTCTCTGTTCACACACAAACAAAGTGTTAACGTTACTAAGATCTCCTCTGTCAACATAATCATCAACAGGAAGTGTTTGTTTACTTCTGTCTCTGAGGACTGACTTTAAGTAAATGCTCACAAAAAATGTCCTAAAAAAAATATTCCCTTTTTCACAAAATTAAATCACTTTCCAAAGAGAAAAAAAATGTACTCAAGTTGTACTGACAAACAAAACAAAAGGGCGCGATAGCACTGACCACAGTACAGCCCTCACAAGTACAATAACATATGAGACTGTGTGGTCGTATTACTGATGTGTGTGTTGGCTCTGGCTCTCAGCAGCAGCTTGACACAGTCACTCTTGTTGTGCAGACAGCTGTAGTGCAGCGCTGTGTTTCCCGCTGACGTCTGCATGTCAACATTGGAGCTAAAAAAAAGAATTAAATAAACACAGGTAAACAGAGGTTAATAGACAGGTGTGCACATTCACACACACTGAGGTTTAATAACTCGTAAACATCGGATCAAACTGACCAGTTCTGAGCCAGGAAGTCCAGGATGTGCAACGATGTTCTGTCAGCCAATAAGACGGCTAGATGGAGCGCGGTTTCCCCTTTCTCCTGTTGGCATGGAAACATACTTATGAGTGTGTGTTTAACTTTGCATGAACCTGTGTGTGTGAGTGTGTGTATATATATATATATATATATATATATATATATATATGTATATTGTATGTGTGTATACCTGTCTGTGTGTAACCTGTATGTACATATCTGTGTGTATACCTTTATGTGTGTGTACTTTTAGGTGTGTATCTGTGCACATACTTATACATGTGTACCTTTGTGTGTGTGTGTGTGTGTGTGTGTGTGTGTGTGTGTGTGTGTCTACCTTTAAGTGTGTGTCCTAAATGCCTGCAGATGTGTGTACAGACCTGTATGTGTGTGTGCAGCGGCTGGCTCAGCTCCGTCCTCTGAGCGTACAGCTGGATCAGACTGTAGATGTCGCAGCTCTTGGTCGCCTCCTGCAGGCCGAACCGCAGCGCTACAGTCGAGCTGTGAGTCCGCCTGACAAAATGAACGTCCTGATACTTCGACAGGATGAAGTCTTTACGTTCCGCCCTGCGCACCGCAAAACACCCAGAATCAGTATTTATCCAAATGAAATATTTTCCTCTAGAATCACATACACCTGCGTGTGTTCCTCTTACATGTGGCTGTGTTGGGAGGGCTTCAGTGACGGACTCAGCAAGTTCGCCTCCAGTATTTCATTAAACCCAGAGTTACCAACATTTCTGGCCAACTGGGAGAAAGAGAGAGACAAAGAAAGAGTTTTCTCGCAACCAAGATCAAGACTGTAGACATAAAAGTGTAAGGTAATAAGTAAACTACGACTCCCAGGGTGCATTTCAGTAAGAAACAATCAGAGCTTCAAATTCTTTTACATGCACAGCTTACTCAGGTATAAAACTGACTAAATATTCTTGTTTTGTTTTGTTCACAACTGCAAAGACAAAGCATCAGCTGAGCCGTCCTCCAACAAACTGACGTGAAAACAGAAACAGTGAACTCGTGTCCGGTCAAATAAACCTACAGCTCGCTGCAGGATGGACTGCTGATTCTTTAGCTTGTTACTTACCAGCAGGTCTGAGGTCCCCAGACTGTCCAGACTCAGAGACTGGATCCTGGAGACGTGGACCCCCATCTCTCTGTGGATGCCTGAACACTCGATACAGGTCAAGACACCCAGGTTGGTCGAGAGCCATCCAGGATCTACAGAGAGAAAGAGCGAGAGAGAGAGAGAGAGAGAGTTAAAATTATCAAGAACCAACTAAGCTACTGTTTATTAAGTTAAAGGCTCTAAACACAGAGACTTGAGTTGCATGTTCACTGTTCCTGTATAAATAAATAAATGACACTGAATTTACCTTGTGAGATGCTGCAGTACAGGTAATTCTTTTGGTTCACTAATAAATTAATCAATCCTGTTCTCATTTCAACTTATGATCTATATGACTCATAATTGTTTTTAAATAATTTGTTTGTCTCATGTTTGTCAGATGTCTAACTGTAAATGTTTTTTGTTCTCAGTGTGACGGAGTTTTTCTCACGTCTACAGTTCATCTTATTTTGTATCTTACTAACAAGAGTTCATTATAACCTTCGATACAAGGCTTCGATCATGACTGCTGGTGACTGATGGTGTCTGGTCGAGCTGCCTTTATCCTCCACAGCTATGGTAACCGAAGTTTTATAGATAAGAATGTAGGGAGAAGCATAACGGAGAGGAGAAACCCAGCTCCAGACAAGTACGTGTGATGAAGGACAACAAGCGAGACACTAACAATACTTAGATAAGGACGTGTCACATCTGGGTTAAATATGTCCTGCTGGACTAAGACATCCTCAGAAATTTCTGCTGCAGCTGGAACGTGAATGTTTTGCTGAAGTAGGATGGAGATTAAGTGGGAAAAGATGCATTCATTCATTCATTCATTCATTCATTCATTCATTCATTCATTACCTGGAGCTCCACAGTCACAGCAGCTGTTGTTTCCTGGCATCCGTCTGATGTCATCCGTGATGGCCCGGGTCAGATCCTCCACACTGCTCTCCCCTCCTCCTCCCCCTCTCCTCCCCCCATCCAGAGCCATGCTCAGAGCCTCCTGCTTACTGTTACTGAGCACCGAGATCCAGCTGGACACACACACACACACACACACACACACACACACACAGAGGCAGCGGTAAAACAGCATCTGCGAGGTAATATTACTGTTTTCGTCAGGGGAGTCTGGTGGGGATATTATGGCTGCAGGTGGTTCAACAAAAAATGATTTTACTCTTTAACACAAAGGTCCGTCTCTGTATGAGTCACTTCCGTAATGTTGTCTTACACTTACAATAATAATGTGAACCTGCCAGCTGCAAAAACAAGCACTTTGACAGTTGACAGGTTTACTGTTCTTACTCAATAGTGGACCGACTGATAGGGACAAAAATCTTTGCATCAAAAGTCCAAGAGTTATAATTTAATACTGTATTTTCATTTTCATGATAATCAACATAAATACATGACACCAGTATCAGACTAAATCAACAAAGTTTATTTGTTACTCACGCCACACACTCAGCTTCATCTTCAGCCAGGAAGTGGTAGGTCCGATTATCTGGAGGACAAAGTGTTTCTGATATATCACACTACAAGAATGTGCCAGTGTTAAACTGCAGGTCCAGACAGAAACAACAGATCCTCAGCTAAAGATTTTCCAGCTCAGGTTGCTTGTGTGACCAACTCACGTTCATAGCAACTGTGCTCCCGGTACCAGTCAGATATCTTACAATTCTCTTTTTTATTCTCTGTTTATCTGTATACAAGTGTGTGTGTGTGTGTGTGTGTGTCTTACGAGAGATGAGGTCAAAGCATTTCTTGTCCTCCACACTGGGTTTGACCTGACAGGTGAGCAGGTTGAGTCTGGTAGGAGGTTTATTGGGCTGAGGGAGAGAAGGGTGTTAATACAGGTCAGAGTGATTAACAGCTGACTGACAGAAAAAAAAAGGTATTAAGTTAATACACATGTAAACATCCGACCCACGTGCCAAAATATTGGGTATCTATCCAGTCCAGGACCCTTATATTTACCTAAATGTTGATTAAACATGTATGTGACACCTTTCTGAGACACTTTATGTTGGTTTTTCCTTTAAAATGTCGCCTGTCTGTACATTGAATGGCTGCTGCTTAATAACTGCAAACCATAAATAGTATAAAAAATTGGTTCGGATTATAACCTTAATGTGAAAGGTCAGCAGTTACAGCTCATCACACACACACACACACACACACACACACACACACACACACACACACACACACACAGGTGAGCTTACAGTAGCATGTGCGATGGTCAGGTAACAGTTGTGAACTGAACATTTCCTTTTCTGCCACATTTTCCTCAACCTGAAACACAAACAGACTCAGGTTCAGTCATGTTACTAACGATGAGTGTGTCATTGTGTGTGTTTGTGCTTCTTTTACCCGTCACTCTTCTTATAGAGGAATCCTGATCTTTCTGTTCCGTACTGTTTGTCTCCCAGCAGCTGATGCATACTGTACACCTGCTTAGGGAGGGAGTCCTACACACACACACACACACACACACACACACACACTTTAATCACCTGTTGGAGAGTGTGATAATGTCAGTTAGTGTCAGTGTTTGTGTCTCTGACCTGCTCTGTGTGGACGACCGGCCTCAGCTGATCTCTGAGCGTACACAGCTGTTTCTTCTCCTCTTCCTGACGCTGCTTCACCTGCGCACACACACACACACAACATCAGCAGCTCACCTGAGCAGCTCACCTGAGCCCCGGCTAACATGCCATTATCAGGCTGAAATGATCCTGTTAATTCTCATCCAGGTGACTTTGCTCATCAAATATAATCAGAAGTTTGACGTTTTCTTGGATTACATTATCTTGAATAACAGTGTGCTCTTATTTTGAAAACAAGACAACACGTGTAAGAGTGTTGAAACCGTGATCAGCACTCGTGTGATTGGCTGATTGCTGATCATTGGATTGAGGTAGGTGTGTAGGGAAGACATTATCATTTCCATTATTCATACAATTAGTTATTTAAAGTTGATACAGTTAGTGTGAGTGATGAACAGGATTAAATAATTTAATCTGAAAGGCCACACAGGGTGAATTTGACACATAGACTCAATTAACTCAATTAACCACGTAAATGCTGCTTGTGTTGAGGATTAAAGTACAATTAATAAATGTCAGTGTTAAAATGAACTATCCAAACTGCTGCAGTAGATGTTTTATAATGAGTTTATGTCTCTTTTTTTGGGTTGGTTCTTCTCTTTTTTTTTAAAAAAATATAAAGTTGTGCACGGTGTCATTGTGAACATGTTGTTGTGTACAGGTTGTTAGTTGTTGTCGTACCGTGGTCAGGACTCCGTTCAGCTCCTCCATGTACTGCTTCAACCTCTGAGTGGTAGAAACACACTCCTGCAGGAAACTACACACACACACAGACACACGTTTTTTAGTGCATGTGGGCTTGTTAGTGTGTGTGTGTGTGTGTGTGTGTGTGTGTGTGTGTGTGTGTGTGTTCTTACTTGTTGTGGCTGTGGTAGTGTTTGATGAGGTTCTGCAGCAGGTCGACTCCTCTCTTCGTCTTAATCTCGTTGACCTTAATGAGATACTGGGGGGGGTGGGGGGGGGGTGGAGACGTGTAATATCTGACATCAAACTATATATTTTGGAAATAATGATAGACAAGTAAAATGTAATAAACACTCTCCTCCTCTCTCAGAAAAATATTATCCATGATACAGATTAAAGGAGGAAATAACAGATCACACACAGAAATCTTTTGCTAATGAAGAAAGAAAGTTGTTTATGGTACTTTTCTTAATCACACCTACAGATCCACCAATTTTCATTCAATGGTGAATCTGAAAAACAAATAAAATCTAAAAATTGGGATTAATACACTTTAATCTATTGAATCTTTTATCTGTCCACTTTGATATAAAACTGCAGTGATGTCAGAAGACTTCAGAGAGGGATGTTCCCCAGGTAAAGGTGACGAGTGGGAGGAGGCGGGGTCACTGACCTCACACATGCTCAGTTGGAAGGAGCGTCTCTCCTTCTCCAGCTCCTCGGCGATCTCTCCTCCGCTCACCTCGCTCCTCACCATCCCGTACTGACGAGCCAACTCCCTCTTCTCCTTTTCCACCTGCTTACTGCAAAACACACACAGGGATGTTTTGAACCAACACCAGTTTTCAGGTCAGACAGTTCTCAGAAAATCCAGAATTGCGTTCGACAGTCAAGCCGAGCAAACAGAACATGTTTGACCATCACTCACAATCTGCTCTCATAGTCCCTCCATGCTCTGTCGAAAGGCTTCTTCAGATCCTGCAGAGAGAAACACGGAGAGACGGTCACTGGACGCATCACGTGATGTAAACGTCCAGCATCTGACAACTATCATGAACTTCACTGAGAACAGTCAGCTGACAGACAGCGCCACCCTGAGGCCACATGAAGCAAATATGATGTGACATGAACTGTGGTGAGACACCCGTCGACCCATCCATGCTGATCTGAGGTCTGTCCCTGTTGCAGTTCATATGAACCATGCAGGTGATAAGTAAACAGTAGGTAAAGATAAAGTCCTCACCCCCTTCACCTCCCTCAGGTCTCCTTTAACCAGAGAGTCCAGGAAGAAGTTGATGTTGTGGAGCATGCTCTTTAACTGCACACACACACACACACACACACACACACACACACACACACACACACACACACACACACAAAACTGATGTTTAAAATGTTGCACATCTGCTTGAAAAATTCAATTAAAGCAACTTCCACTGTAAAACAATAATAACACATATCAGTGAGGGATGATACCCAAGTTATTCGTTCCACAGTTGTGATGGATGACACAGCTCAGACCCAGTGAGTATTTAATTTGAAGTTTTTCCATTTCAAGTTTGGACCGGATCCGATAAGATCCAAGTGGTTTTCAAGATGTTCAAGGTTTTTTCTGCCGGAGTTTGGAAACGACCAGTTCAGTAATTCAAAGTTTTAAATTAGGGGGATTTCTCAGTGAAGTCTGAAAGGGACTAGGTACGACCCAGGAGACACAACTGGAAGCAAAAGTTTTTCAATTAGAGGGTGTTTCACCTGAAGGTGGAATTAACCAGTTAAGAGCCAACTGGTTTTCTGTGGCTGACAGGTTTAGTAGTCAAAGAGTTTCTCTGGGAAGTTTGGGATGGATTAGTTAATCTTAATTAATTGGCTGTTTTTCAAAAAGAAGTTTGGTTTAACCAGTTTAGCACTTACAGTTTAAAATTAGTTTTCTACTGGACAAGTTAAAACCTAAATGGTTTTTAGTGAGAGCTTCCCCAAGTTGGTTAAAAGCTGAATAAAGAAACGTAGAGTTCTCATCCAGCTTCTCATTCACCTGCAGGCAGCGACTCCTACCAGGTACAGGTGATGTCACCTTTGACCTCTGTGATGTCGTGCTGCTGTCACCTACCAGGTTCTTCATTGGAGACACGAGCTCTTTAGAAAAGTCCGCCAGACGACAGAAGGCGGAGCCGACCTCCGTCTCTCCGTTTGAGTGACAGTTGACCGACAGCTTCTCCATCGAATTAATATACTGCTCCAGGTGAGACACGTGGTCTGACAGAGAGACACTGTGTTAGCACAGGGATTAATGTGTGTGTGTGTGTGTGTGTGTGTGTGTGTGTGTGTGTGTGTGTGTGTGTGTGTGTGTGTGCATACCTTGTCCTGATGTGTATTTGGCTTTAGCAGCTTTCTTCATCTTCTGCAACACCAGTCGGTCACTGTCCAAAACCTTAACACACACACACACACACACACACACGCACACACACATTAAACACTTCCTCTGTCATGTTGTAATTATCCATCTGAATCTGCTGAATGTGTGTGTGTCTGTGTGTTCATGTAGGGGGGGTGGGGGTGGCAGCAATTCACCTGCTGACTCAACACACACACAGAGGACGAGCTTTGTTCTCTGACAACAGACAGCTACATTCCTGTGTGTGTAAACCTGTTTCCCATCAGTCTAAATCTCCACATGAAGCAGCAGAGACACACGATGAAATAAAGGCTTTAATTGTACAATTTCATCCCCAAAGACAAAATTTCCTTGTTCTGCAAATTTAAACAGACTTGCTCGTCTCTAAGAACGATGCTGACAATCTAATCTATCAAGCTGACATGGATGACTGTGGATGTTTTAGACCAACATGAACACTTCACTATATGGTCATGTGGTGGTCAACAAGGTGTTTTATCTATAAAGGTTTTCTCATAAAAGCTCACTTTCCCAGTCTTCCTTGAATGTAGCATCATTATGAGTTAATCTGGAGGCTGCAGATTAACTCGTATCCTCATTAACAATCATCTTTCTGGCTCCTCCTCATTAACATTAGATAACAATAACAATGAATACTAATGAGGATTAACCTGTTGCTGTGGTAACATATGCCAACCCTCTTGGGGTTTAAAGGGGGGCAGTGGGGGGGGGGCAGTTTGAGTGTCTGGTTTTCAGGCGGGTCAAAGACCTTAAGTCTTCAGGTCAATGACTCTGATGACCAGCAGTGTGAGAGTGTGTGTGTGTGTGTTGCCTGCGGGTTTAGTCATTATAAAACAATGTGCAGACATGCCACACACTTTCAGTCAAGTTATCTTTCTACTGTTTGTATATACATGTACATTTATTTATTTTTAAGCCATGCGAGTTGCTTGCCAAAGTTACTTACAGTCTACTATGCAAATAGCTGATGGGTAAATATATTTTTGTATTATTTTGATACACAGTTACTCTGTCACCAGTTGGTTTCACACTCCTGAAAACCAGCTCTGATCATCCACAGTAAGCGATATCGCCTGTGTGGGTGTACTGTGGGCGTGCAGGGCCTTTAAACCCATTTATATTAACAGTTTTTATTAACTGTTGCAAATTAATATGATATCAAAATCACTTCTAGGAGACTGTGTTGAAGATGTTGGCAACAGATCTGATTCCAACATGGAAAGAACTGTAAACAACACACAGACAGGGGGGGGGGGGTTTACATGGGGTCCACAGCAGCTCATTTGTGGTGTGGGCCCCCTGAGCAGGTTAGTCCAGCCCTGATTATAAGATAGAAGAGAAATAAGCACTTGACTGTCTGTTGGTTCTTCTCGTTCATCTGCTGACATGAGTCAAAGCTGCTGAAACCTTCTGAATGAGTAACAGCACATCTTCCGTCCACTACTACTACTACTACTATTACTACTACTACTACTACTACTACATCATCACCACCCCTGTCAGTACTGACCTCCTCCAGCAGGTAGACGGTGTTCCTGCAGCTGATCATCTTGGAGGTGAAGGAGGAGGTGGTGGGGGAGCTCCAGTCCTCCTGAACCTCCTGCACGAAGTCTGACACTGAAACACACTCCGGCATGGTGCTCCTCAATCCGGGACACACCGGGACAGTCTGACAGAGTCCGGGACTGACAGACCAGTTCCACACAAAAGACTGAAGAAACCAGGCGAAACACAAAGCTAATAATAATAATAATAATAATAATAAATATCAATAACAATAATTGCAATAATTTTAAAGTCCACAATTCAACGGTGAAATAACCCCATCGGCGCTGTTAACACACTGCCACAGTCTCGTTAGGAGGAATGAGCATTAACAGGCTGATAAAAGCGATAATTAAAACCGGATCCGGTGACTCCTCGGTCAGTGTGACTTCACCGCAGCATCAGTCTCTTCTTTCTCCGAACAAAAGGTGATAAAGATCCTGCAGGAAAAAAAAAAAACCTACCAGCGCTGATTCCACAGAAAAATCAGCAAAAAAAAAAATCCCCCCGAGTCATTCAGGTATTCAAACTAACGAGTCTCTCTCCGGAGGAGCGTCTTCATTCAGAGAAATCCCACAAACCCGCCCGGGTCTCCCGTGTGTGAACCGGCTGACAAAGAGCGGTGACGCTGAGATGAGAACCGGACTCCCGCACACCGGGACCGGGTTCAGATGAGAGGATAAAACCGGCCTCTGCTCCCCGGTTCAGTATCGGCTTCATGTCTTTTGCACCATCAACTGATTTTTTCTGCTTTTCCTTCTTTATTCAAACCGCATGGAGAGGCGCGTTCACGGTGCACGGCGGCTGAGCCCACTGCCGCGGCGGCGCGCACTGCTGACTGAGCACAGAGGTACACTGGGTAGACTGGGAAACACAGCATCCCTCAAATAATTTAACATGCTACACCAGTATCTGTTAAATCAGTGTCAAACTGAGTGAAAACTTAAACTAGGTTTCAACTCAATTTTTAACGTAATTTTTTCAAGGCAACATGTTTTAATTTTTTGTAAATTTCTTTTACAAAAAAAGAAAGATAAAACAAGAAATGCTTTGGAACAGAAACCACCATAATCTGAAAATCAATATTATTTATTCATTTATTTTAATTATAGACACTAGTTTTTCAATGAAAGGAAATATTAATTCAGTTTCTAATTTTTGATTCTATGCTTATGGCTCTATGAGGCTGCGTTAGGACACAGTGGTGCTTTGAGCTAAATGCTAACATGCTGAAGTTCAGCAGGTGTAATGTTGACCATATGCAACATCTTTGTTAGCATGCTAACATTTGTGAAATTGAAATTAAACACAAAGTATAGCTGGATGATGGTAATATAATCAACTTTTGGGATATTTAATCATTCAACAAAGTACTGGACACACTGACATTTTTACCTTTTCATGGGGCTCAAAGAAAAGTTAAGGGACCATCAGACTTATCACAGTTCATGAATTAACTTTTGTAGTGAATTTCTGTATACAATCCCTCCACTAGTTGTTTCACTCAAAACCATAAATGTCAACCTCATGGTGGCAGTCAAGGAAAAATCAGAGGATCCCCTACAATAGGATTCATCACCTGTGAACCATTAAGGTTTGTACAAAATTTAATGGCGATCCATTGAGCAGTTGTTGAGATATTTCAGTCTGGACCAAAGTGCTGGACCGACTGACAGACCGGTATTGTCATCCTGGAGTCAGACCGCTAACGTGGCACAAACTGAACTGTAAACTGGTCGTCAGACATCACTTCCCTTCAAGTCTCTGACACAACGATTCAAAACTTGTCTCAACATGATCCAACATCATCAGAGTCCCAGAGGAAACAATCAGAGCGAGCGTAAACAAACCATTCTGACTTCCTGTTGTTCAAACAGAACACGAGGACGAAGTGACAGTGAGTCCAAGGCCTGACTTTTATTCCACTCCCCTCATCTTTGTAAGTCAAACTGTGTTTTTCTCATGATCATATTCAAGTATCTCATTATGAAAAAACATTAAGTAGTTTTTGTGATCCAGACAGAGTCAGCTCCAGTTAACGAGGTTTCTGTTTCTGCCTGATGAAGCTGATTGATACGCTCCAGTCCACAGACGGATATCTCAACATCTACGAGACAGGTCATCATGAAATTTCTGCATCTCGTTCCTGCTCTCCAGAGGACGATCCCTTCAGATTTTTAATGACCCCAGTGACTTTTTCTCCAGCCCCACCCTCAGGAAAAACTTTACATTTTTAGAACAGATAAACCATCAGGATGTTTGTTCATACGGTGAATGAACGCAGCAGCCTGTAGGCGATGCTAACAGTAATTTAATTTCAAACTTTACCTGAGGAGCATTTTGAAACCAAAGTATTAAATCTCTAGAAAACTTTTTGTGTTTGCTTTTTCAAATGTGCAGTTGTGCAAGTTTAAGGACATCCCACATGGATTTCACTAACAACCTAATCTAAATGGAAGTTCATCCATTGTATTTTGGTTAAATTCACCCAAAATATTGTAAAAAATAATATATAATATTAATTTGTTATTAATTTGTAATTTGGGGAATGATGCACTTTAGTCCTTCAGTTTTTTTCTGTTTAAATAATGATTGAACTGCGTGTTTTGGGTTTGTCTGTTGACTCCCTGCAGACAGACCGACAGAATCACAGCTTCTGATTGATATTAATATTGATTTATATACTTAGAAATAGCGGCAACATTCAGATCGATTATTCTAAAAACTGGTCTTAATGAGAATATCAACTTCAGTTATGAGTCAGTACAAAATTAAACAAAAAATGTATATACTTATTTATTTCACTGACTTATTTGTTTTCAAAATAAAAAATTGTGACCATCTAATGTATCTAATCAACAAAATTAGACTTGTATACAATACAGTTATGTTTTAGTTTAGGAAAGGTGCTGATTTATCACATCACATATGTGCTGTAAGTTCGTCCAGTGCTACTATACAATACAGTTTTACAGTTAAATTACATTATATATATATATATATATATATTAAGCCTGAAGTAATAAGTGTCCAGTAATTTCCTCTGGTGACGGATGAATCCAACAGTAAAACAGATCCTTGATTATTCCTCCCATCACCCAGGTTGTGTTTACATCAACAAGGATGCTGGGTAATGTAGTGCAGTCCATGTTAAATATAAAGAATCATGAGCTTTACTGATTGAGTTCTGCAGAAATCGAGCTGAGGAGTAAATATGATGTCAGTTATTCGTAAACTGCATCAGTTCAGGATCAGAGACCTGAGACAGTCCGGGACATCCGGCAGGAAGCGATGAAGACTCAGATTTCTTCATCCTTTGATGATGAGGGAAGAGATCTGCTGCGGCAGCGTGTACAAAATGAGGGCGAGGAAGAGCGCGAGGATAGCGAGGATGACAAAAGCGATGATGTACTTCTTGAACTTCTTCCAGATGAGGAAGATGAAGGTCTTCATTGGGTTGATGAACCAGGTGAAGTTGGTGGTGGGACGACTGGAGGGACGACAGGAGACTGTTTACACCTTTTTACACCTGGACTAGGTTTTATGTTCGGTCACACCCACATTTAACACTAATACATTTCACAGTGAAAAAAAGATCTTTGAATGTCCCGTGTGAACAGAAGGAATAATTACAGCAAGAATAAACAGTTTCAGTGTCCATATGAAGACCGGACTATTGTTTTAACCTGTGAACCTGTACTTTAACAGTGTGTGTGTGTGTGTGTGTGTGTGTGTGTGTGTGTGTGTGTGTGTGTGTCATACTTTGGTTTGTCCAGAGGCTCCGGCTCCTTGCGGGCCCGTCCCACAGGGTTGGCCTCCGCCTGCTCCAATGTCACCAGCTGAAGCTCAACCTCCACCTTCCCCTTCACACACACATACACACACACACACAAACACACACACACACACACACACACACACACACAACACACACACACACAACACACACACACACAACACACACACACACACCACACACACACACACACACACACACACACACACACACAGTTTCAGTGTCACTGAGGTATTTAAACTGGAGTTTAAATTAGAATTAATATTTACATTTAGATGAACTTTAGTCGTGTAACACTGAGGAGGGTGAAATTACTTGTACTTACTGTCTCACATGGTAAATTCAGTATAATGTACATTTCCACAGCACTAAGTCACATCATCCTCAACACTACTCAATAGTGATATTGCTCTTTTGTGATAGCTCTTAAGCTACTGTAACTTAAACTTGACATTTCCTGTGCAAATATTTCATATTAAAAGCCTAACAGGAAAGGGGGGATCATACAGTTTTAGCTGCTGGAAGTTTCTTGTACTTTAAAATATAACAAGGGCATCTATACTCTGTAAATCCAAAAGATATCTGCCTATTTTTAAATTCAAAATGGCTCCAATTTCCTCTTCTCATTCCACCCAGATTCAAGCACAGAAACCATAAATTAGTAAAATACAATTTGCATATCTACAAACCAGAGTGCAGACACAGCGGTCGTGTAAATTACACATAAATCCTTTTATATTGTTAAAACAATGTCTAAACGTCAGATTGAGGTCTCAGACCAATGTTGACTAAACATGTAGTTACTGTGTTTTATCAGCTTTAGAGTTCATTAGTTTTCTCTTTCTTTTACCATTAACAGGAACGTGTTGCCGCTGCTGTCGGTGTACTGGATGTCCTCCTGTCTCAACTTGCTCCTCTTGTCTTTGCTCTTCTTCTTCTTCTTCTTGCCTCCCTTCTTCTTGGCCGCCTCCTTCTCCTTCTCCTCCTTCTCGAAGTCCTCGGCCGTCTTCAGGCGGGTCAGCGGCCACCAGCCCTTCATCTTCTTGGCGCGAAAGATGGAGAATCGGGGGCCGGCCCGATCCTTCGCCATGTCAATTGTGCACTTACTGGACGACTTCGCTGCTCGCACCATGTCGCTGAGACGCAGCTCTATGGAGCCTGGGAGAGGAGGCACGAAGGAATGATGAGGAGGAGGAGAATGATAGTCTAAAGAGTATTTGCTTATTTGAGTATTGCTTGTGGTGAAGCTGTTATATCCCCTGAATCTTAAATAAAAAGGCTGCATGAGAAAAACTCAGGTCGCACATTAAACATTAAAGCATCTGTTAAATATTCAATTTAAAGCCTCAATTCACCCAATTTAAACAAATATCTATGTTTTATTTGTCCATGTTTGGAAAGAAATTTAGTTTGTTCTGCTCACTATGTTTGAAAAATGAAATGCAAACATTCACTCTCTCAAAAATCAGAATATAGAAAGTTAAAGTAAAATTGTAGACAGTGACATTTGTGGATTATAATGTAAACTCTTAAATAAAGAGATGGTTAATACTACCCCAGACTCATTCAGTAATCAATTTAATTCCACTCGACTCTGTTGTTTTTGTGATGTTATTGAGCTACTTTTAGTGAAACACAAATCTGCAGATGTTGCAGATTAAAAGCTTGTCAGGAACAGAAGGCGTTACATGCTTAAAAACTGCTTTTAATTTGAAAGTATGTAGGAAGTGTTGTGTTCACTGACTGCAGTTTAGTACTGAAAACAAACCAAAAAAAACAGCAAAGCAGAAGTGCTGTAAAAATTATTAATACATGAATTATATTGAATTTATCAAGACAAAAGGTAAGTGTGGAGGAAGTCTCAAGTGTTATACATATATATATATATATATATATATTATATATATATATATGTATATATATATATATGTACACAGACTGTCCAGTCTGTCTGTCTCACCCAGGAAGTCGTTGGCAGCGATGCGGTCGTAGTCCCAGACCTGCAGCGTCAGAACAGCCGGCTGTCGAAACTCTGACTCCTCCAGAGAGAAGATGGACTCCTTCTTCTTATAAACCACCTCTTTCTACAGGACGAGAGGAGGATTTACTGCGTTTCCACTACCACTAACTGTTTCAGTAAAATTCTGCTAAAAATCTGTCTCACTGTGGCTGCAGCGTTAATTACAGCCACGATATGAGCAGACACACACTTAGAGCCTAGAACCAGTGGTGGAGATAAAAAATGTAATGTCATTAAGATCTGGGTTCGTCCTCTGGGGAACAGGGATGGGATCAGGATTAAATGTTGATATTTGTTGTATACCCTGGTAATGTGATCCTGGTGGTGACACAACTGGCCAATTAACTGATTAGCTGAACGAAAAAAAAACAATAATATTAATAATAATCATTAAAAACAATTTTGACAATTTTGTTAAAAAAATTATTTGTTGTTTTTCTTGATTTTATATCTTTATAAACTGGATATCTTTGGGTTTTGGGACCTTGGGACCCAATTAAATCATAAAAACAATGGACAGATTAATTGAGAAGAAAAATAATGATTAGTTGTAGCTTTAAAGTTACTAGAGTGAAGGTCAATAGATCTTCAAGGAATCAGGAAGTGTTGACCATCAGCAGGTCCAGGTGTCACCAGGTGTGTGTGTGTGTGTGTGTGTGTGTGTGTGTGTGTGTGTGTGTGTGTGTACTTGTATGTATGTATCTTTGTGAGGACCAGTTTGAGTTTTAGACCTTGGGACATGTTTGAGGGTTCAGACTTGGTTGTAGGGATGAGGTTAGCTTTAGGTTTCGGGTTAGGGTAAGTCAGTGTAGTGACCTCTGGGGTGATGGAAACACACAGTGTGTTTTTACCTCAGTGGGAAGGTAGTCGAAGCGGAACACAAATCTCCAGTTGAAGTTTCCCTCTCCTGTCAGAGAGTTGAAGTGGACGTCGGTCTCCTGTTTGTCTCCTTCCAGTCCCTTTATCCATCTGCACAGAGAACACAACAGATCACTGAGCCAATCAAAGAAATGCCTACAACTGTTTACTTAGCCCCGACCCGCAGCCCTCCAAACTCTTCAGAGTACCTCCCTTAACACAACTTTATTTTCAGCAGATTTTAATCTTTTTTTGACTCCTGAGGAGGTAGAACTCTCAGGTAATTATTTTCTTCTTCTTCTTCTTTCTCTGTTCATATTACGTTAATCATCTTACAACATTTCTGATTCATGAAACTCAAGTGTGTGTGAACTAACCCTTTAACATAGATGTCGGAGGACGGGTCACCGGTGAACGGGTTGACATCGTCCAGAAACACGTCATCCGTGTTCCAGATGATGACACGCAGCTCGTACCTGTCGCCATGGAAACAAAGACACAGGTTACATATTGTAACTCTTTCTCTTTTCCTTTCCATTGAACTCACCTGTGTGTTGACTTACTGTTCAGGTTGCCGGGGCTTGATGTCAACAGGGGGCGGGGCCGGGACATCATTAGGAAACATGTCCACCCACATATGAAGGTAACCCTGCAAGACGCACATACACAAACTGCTGATTATAGTTAGTGATAAAACTATCGTTATGTTGTTGTTGCTGTTGATTGAACTGTACTGTTGTTGTTTGTGTTGCGGTTCATACCTGTGGCATTCCAGGTTTGTCCTGGTTCATCAGGGACCGGATCTCCACGTGCTCTGGGACCAGAGGAAGGGCTCCAGGGAGGAACTCGTTCATCTCCGCCCAGCGCTGCAGCACGCTCAGGGCTGCATGCTCCTCCATCTCTGCCTCCTCCTCTGGAGACCGCTGGTTCTTCTTCAGCAGACCTGAAAGCAACAACAACAACAACAACAACAACAATAACAGTCCTGTTAGAGCTTTTAATACTGCGGTCAGTCTTATTACAACTGGTACAACTGGTAGAGCAGGAGGATTTACCAGTAGCAGCAACAGAGCCCAGAAGCTGTTGTGGTACATGATATATTCTGTATGTGTGTTCACAGACGAACAGTTATAGACTCTTCACCTCCACTGTGTTGTCGTGGATGTCTCTCTACCTGTCTGTCCCTCCACCTGTCTGTCTGTCTGTCCTACCTTCAGGCACTGCTTCTGGTGGGATTTTGAAGATCTTGTTGAGCACTTTGACCTCAGATGTTCTGTACTCTGGGGATGGGATGCCGTTCTTCCTGCAGAGCTCAGCCAAGATGGCGGATGGCTTCTTCGCATCACGCCACATGTTGTAACCGTCACTACAGAGAGAGAGAGAGAGACAGGTAGAGGGACAGACAGGTAGACATTAAAAGCAACAGGTACTCTACTGACGAAATACATAACATACATAGTTAATGTACTGATACTCATATACGGTCTCCCGCTCTTAGTGCAGCCTTTAGCCGGGTTGTGTAATGTGTCATTGATTAACGTGATGTAGTTCTAGTACTAACGTGTCATAGTAAAGAGCCAGGCCACAGCAGGCTCTGTGGCGGCTGTAGAACCGGTTCTCCAGGTCGACCCGCGTCTCGCCAATGACGTCGTCAGACCCCACAAGATCGTGGTCCAACACCATGATAACCACATCTGTCTCCAGCGGGAAAGACACCGTGAGTTCAAACACCCTGAAAGACAAAGTCAGACATACAGACGGTCAGACAGTCAGGCAGTCAGAGACAGTTGGACAGGTACAGGTAGTACAGACAGGTACTGACTCTCCGAACGTGGGGTTGAGCTGTTTGGGGATGTATCGATCTTTGGTGTCTAGACTCTGCTCTCCGACTCGGACCACCAGGTATGGGTCGGCTTTACCATTCGGGTCTGTGGGAGCCAGACCGGTGGCCTGGACACAAACAGAGTCAGTAGAAGACAAAGTAGAACTCACAGTAGGATTCACTGTACCACCTGGGTTTAAACAAACATACTGCAGCTGGAGGCGGGAAGTTGTCAAAGGAAGAATGTGAAGTTGGTAATTTCTTGCATGAAAAGGGCTTCGTTGCCAACAACTCTCAAATCTCAGATGTCTGAGCATCATTGAAAGTCTTGAATGCAACAACAGCGTAAAGTCAGTATAAAGAAGATTTTCTAATATGTTGGACTGCTCGAGTCAGTAAGTCAAAGACAGGCTGTGGATGGACAGTGAGACAGGTACCTTGATGATGTAGACTCGCACTAAAACTTTGATCGGTGAATTTTTGGGGATTCCATTTATGATCTGACACTTGGTGTCTTCCTCACTTCCTGAATCAATCGGATAAACCAGGAAGGAGCCCTGAGGAGAAAGAGTATACAGTTAAGACCTCTTCTCAGAGTTACAGACAGCCAGACAGATGAACAGCTCTCCATCCACAGTACCTTGTACTTTCCCATAAACCTCTCCTCTTCATCATCATCCTCGTCCTCAGCACTCGCCCTGCCTTTGTACAGTGGGAAGATCTGCAGCCAGTCCTGAAACTGACTGAACTCTGACTCCAGATCACCTCCATACAGCTGAGCACACATACAAACACACACACAGGTAGAAATTAAAACATCTACAGTTACTACAAATCTGTTCTGACTTCACTTCCCTGTCTACCAGCATCATGATCCAGTCTCTTATGTTTCTGTCTTAAACTGAAGGTCTTTATTGGCCCAGCTGGGTTCCTGGTATCCAAGGCCTGAGACCAGTGTAGGCCTGGATCTAAACTATATGCAGACTGTTCAGGTCTGGTAGGATCCCCCTGTGGATTCAAGTGGACCAAGTCCACCACTTTTTGGATAGGGCCTTATTATGCTTGGGTCTGACTGGGCTAAGGTCTCTTTCATAAAAATAATAAATACATTTGGGCATGTTGGGTTTGTGTAGCCAACATGTGCCTGAAAATGGTGGATTGCCACCTGCAGGTCGGGCCGAGTTGCTGCCCTGACTACCAGAGACACATCT
This sequence comes from Seriola aureovittata, assembly GCF_021018895.1. Classification (NCBI taxonomy): domain Eukaryota; kingdom Metazoa; phylum Chordata; class Actinopteri; order Carangiformes; family Carangidae; genus Seriola; species Seriola aureovittata. The sequence goes on along the minus strand of NC_079365.1, from coordinate 25,864,449 downwards.
GCATTCACATCTGCAGAGCTGATTAAGCTTGGACTGTGAGACTGCACTGTAAACTGTCTATCACAGTGATCTCACACCTTTAGTGTGGCAATCTTCTTGCGCTTGGGAGGCTCAATCTCCACCACCACAACTTCTTCCTCCTCCTCTTCGATGTTTGCCATGGTCAGATTTGCTCCATCTGAGCAAAAAAAAAAGAAAACTTTATCAACACTAACAAACAAAACCTTATTTTATTACCATTGTTTTTCATTCATTTTCTTGTGCTGATATGTCATTTTGTAGTATTCTTATCTTATTGTTCATATTCATTTATTCTTTGGATTGTCACGGTATGTTCTCCTGTTGTTGATTCACACACAAAGCCCTGACTAAACTAAACCCCAACGAACAACTATGGGATGAACCGGAATCCCAAGTGCCAAGCTTTATCGCCCAACATCAGTGATGGACCTCACTAATGTTCCTTCAGCCTGGGGCCAGAATCAAACGGGAATCCTTCCGAGGAGAGTGGAGGCCGTTAGAGCATCAAATTAATGCTCAAATTGATAATTAAATCTTTGTGTAATCACATGTTCAACCACAACACATGGTGTACCTCTTTAATGGAAAACAGATTCTGAAATAAGCTAAATCATCACAGCTGAACCTATGGAAAAACTGTGTTGTCTTTTTATTTGTAGAGAGAAGATGAAGGTTTCCCATTCACTTCAGTGGAGTTTTAGTCCAGCAGCATGTAGTGGACGTTAGAGGAACTGCAGCACAACACACTACAGCTCTAATTGCAACACAAGGTGCTGATTGGAAATATCAGCTGTATGTGTTGCTGCTCTTTGCTGTTTAAATTTTTTTTTTCTTTTTTTAATATATAGACAATTATAGGAAAATACACATAATTATGTCTGAAATAATAGAGTTGAACTGTACCTGTCTCTGCTTGTTCCTCCATCTCCTCCTCCTCAGCAGCCTGCACACAATCAACACATCACACACACTGAGTAAAGACCTGATTAATTACTGTAATTATTTTCCTCTCCCTGTAAAGAAACTCCATTTTAATGTGTAGTCTGTTGTTGAACTTTCTAGAGTGATATTCCTTTTTGTTGATTCTCCTGCGATGATCTGTCTAATTCTGGAAACAATCTCGTATTTGATAACCTCTGTGAGAAACTGATGTCTGATGGCTCTTTAATTCATTATTTAAAGGCGTACTACGGCACTTCAGCATTGTAGGGAGGCAGATTAAAGGATAATGGACAAAAATTGAGTGTCACCTGTCTCTCCAGCTCCTCCAGGGAAGTGTAGTATTTGGACCACCAGTCCAACTCCTCCATCTCTGGCGGCTCCTCCTCCAGCTCCTCCCCATTCTTCCTCAGCTTCTTCAGAGGAGCCTGAGGGGGCAGGACAAGCATCAGCATCAACACATTCTTTAATCTTTAAATCTGGTTGAAATTTGTCTGAACAGTTTTGGTTTTGTGTTTTTAACAGAAGAAGAAAATGGAGGAGATTAACATGCGTACATTAACCAGCTTGATGGGGTTGATGGGAATCTTTGACTGTTTGATTGACAGGCCGCTGAGTCCGATATCCTTCACTGACATCAGCGTGTTGATCTTCATCGCATTGTGCTTCACTGGAGAAACACACAAAGAAATTTAGTCCATAAAAACTGAGATTGATCTTTGTAAAACTCATTGGATGAGTTTAGAGATTTTAATCAATAATATTTAAATTTTAGATCAATTCAGCCCAAGAAAATGTTAACACAAAGATACACAAGCCGCTAACACTAGCATGCCTGACGAAGTAGAACAGTAGCAAGGCAGAGCGGTAATTCGAAGGCAAGTTAGCATTTCATTGCTAGCTAAATTGTCTACCCTGCCTGAAAAGAACTCAAGGACCCACTGTCTCAAATATCACTAATAATTTTGATGATGAATCTGTCAATATTATCATTGTAATGAACGGTCAATGAAACAAAAATCTGTAAACATTTATAGTTCTAGTGAAAAAAAAGTATTCAAAACAAATTATTACCTCCATCACTTCTTTGCTAGCTCTTACCTTTTGGTTTAGGCTCCTCCTCTTCCTCTTCAGGCTCCGCCCCCAGCTCGGGTGGGGCGTAGTCCATGAGGCTCTGGACCACGTGTGACCCGACCAGAGCGAGCCGGCCGAAGGCTCGTTGCTCCACCACAAACAGTGTCAGAGGAGGGTGGAGGTAGGCTTGCTCCGGCAGCTCCTGATTGGACCAGACAGGAAAACAGGACGTTAGCTGTGTCCCTGTTCTGTACGCATGCATTTACAGTATCCATCACTACTGACAGAAACTGACCACGTCGATGTAGCGGACCAGCTCTTTGAAGTTGGGGTGAGTCTTGTAGCTCACAATCTCTTCAGACTCCAGTTGTCGTCCTGCACATTCAACCCTCATCATGGGGCGCTCAACCTCAAACAGCTGCACCCTCTTCAGCTCCCGCAGACCCCAGAACAGCACCTGAGCACACACACAGAAACACTCAAGCAGCAGCCTGTAAATCTGGTGTCACATAAACACAAAAATGTCTGTGTGTGTGTTTGTATGTGTGTGTGTGAGTGTGTGTGTGTGTGTGAGACCTCGATCCTGAAGGTCCTCAGAACAGGTCGGACTCCATCTGGGATGATGTAACACCTCTGCTCCTCCATGTAGCTCAGCTCCTGAGGGTCCAGACTGCTGGGGAGGCACGGCTGCGGGGACAAGATGATATTTTAATTCACTCTGTAGAATTAATTCATGCTTATTTTGTTTTTGTTACAGGACAGTTACAGTTTATAGCAACTAGTTTTATCCATCATTTCAGTCAGTAAAGTGATATCATTTGAAATGTTGATCATTGCACAGGAAAACTGTATTGGACAGGTGAAGTAATCATTTCACCATCTGCCTTTGTTTTCTGTTCCAAATAAGTTTGTATGTTCGTCACATTACATTTCATAAACTTCATAAACAATTTTTGATTGATTGGTGTCACCTCTCCAAACCCAGAGTAGTCCAGCTCAATGAGCTCGAAGGCAGCCAACAGCTCGCCGGCGGGGGCCCTGCCCATGCTGATGTCATAGAAATGGAGGCGGGGCTTCTGGTACAACTGCTCCACAGTTTTAAACTCCGGCTCAGCAAACGCCCGACCCAGAGGCTTCGGACTACCCTGCACACACACATACATACACACACACACACACACACACACACACACTGACCTTATTTCCTGAATAAATGGGTAATGATAATAAAAATAATGATAGCATAAGAAGAAGAAGAACATCAGTGTTACCATTGAGTCGTAGTCAAATATGCTGATGATGATGAGGGGCGGGTCTCGTTGGAGCTCCTCCCTCGTTCCCTCCAGCAGGACTCTGTCGAACAGCAAACACTCACACCAGGCTGGAGAGAGTGTGTCAGACAACACCTGAACACACAAACACACACAAACATGGAAAATAAAATGTGTGCATTAAGGGGCACTCCATCACTTTCACACATCAAGCTCAGTTTACTGGTCATAGTAAAACATTTGCATTGTTGCATTGTGTTTTTAGAACTTGACACTCTGCTGCACAGACTATTTTTTGTTAGATTAAAAACAAGCTTAATTTAATTTTAAAGGAGACAAATATTCATTTTGTGAAATAATACTAAACACTGGACACTATCAAAAATAAATGTAAAGTTATATCTAAAAAGTGAATATCTCATGTTGAGCAATCATAGTTGTCTTACACTGAAAGAATGAATGGCTCTATTGACTTCTTGCAGCGGGTCGATGCATGCGAATATGAATTTGAAATCAACGTGCCTATGTAATGACAACAACTGAATCTTTTAACCAATGGGGCAATTGTACCTACCCTGGTGACCTGGCACTGGGTAGAGAAAAGGACCTTGGCGAAGGGATCTGAGAGGCCATTGTCATCTGCTGCCATCAGGCCACGCCCCTGGTACAGGTGACATCGTAGCTGGAAGTATCTGCTGTCTGCGGAGAGAGCAAAATCTACTTTCATCTGACCAAGACAGATAGTTTGCAGATGAGTTCAGCTAAAGCTTCATGGTCGACGAGTCAAAATTAAACTTATCATGGGGCTTTTATTTTGAAGTAGAGTTTTTTCTAACAACAGACAAGAAGTCCTGAGCAAACATCCTGCTGGAGGAGGTCAGCTGACTCACCCTGGCAGGACAGACTAACAGGAAGCTTCCTCTGCCCTGCAGGGACCAGCCTCCTCTGCTCCTCCTCCTCCTCCTCATTGACTGCCAGGAAGTCCTCCGGCAAGCAGTTGGTGGCCTCTTTACTGTACTTGGCCAGACCGAGCCACAGATACACCTCCAGTTTCGCAAAGATCTCACTTGCTGAACCTCCTGGAGACTGGGACGACAGAGAGAAAGACGCACCACTGAAGGTCATGGATGATTTTAGAGAATGAACAGCAAACAGCAAGTGTCATTGACGATCACCTTCATGTAGAGGGTGGTGACTTTGCCACAGTCCCGTCCCCTCTGCTCCTCCACCAATGAAAACAGGATGGAGTGGGCGGGGATCCTGACGTAAGCCAAACGCTTGCTTCCACTCAGTAGCCATAGAAACGCATCCGGGATGGTAGTCTGGGGCTGGAGAGAGCGTGGTGCGTGAGGGGAGGAGTGTCAGATCGCAGATAAATTGTACATACTGCAAACTCTGATATCTTTGTGTTGAGCTATGATGATGATCTCTCTATGACCTCTGACCTCTTTTGCCAGTAGGCGGAGTTTCTTCAAGAGTTTCCTGCTATCCATCAGCCGCTGTTTGGCCGTCCGCCTAGTGATCCTGCGCCTGGCCCTCACTGCCTGTCTGGCCAGCAGGACCTGGAGACGGTCAGACATTCAGTCACACAGGCAACAGCTGGGCAGGTACACAGTGACAGGTGGAGAGAGAGAGACAGGTGAGAACAGACTCACCAAATTCTTCTTGATGAACTCCTTCCTGCATTTGTCCAGGTTGTTGGGACGAGACTGAGACCTCCTGTCTGAGAAAACACTGAACTGTCTGCAGAGAGACAGACAGAGAGACAGGTAAAGGAGGGCAGACAGCAGGACAGACAAGGAGATGGTTATGGGTACAAAACAAATCAAACTAAATCTATTCTGCTCAAAGTTTCAAGAGGAAACTGACTTGCAGGAGGCCACCACCTCCAGCAGCGCCTCCACCAAACGCTCCTTCCCGTTACTCCTCGGCCTCCTCAGGAGACGTTCTACCTCATCGAGACCAATCTCCTAAACAGGGCGTGGACAGCAGAGGAGACAAGACATGTGCACAGTTTGCAGGCATTACCAGATACACACCATGTCGTTCTTCTTCATGTGTTAATTAAACAGAACTGAAAGGTCACTTGACACTCACCAGCCTGTCGGCCATCTTGCTGAGCCAGTTTGCCTGATAGAAACGAAAGCTGTGATCTTCGAACTGAGTCCAGACAAACAGACAAGGCTTCTGTTTCATGGAGGGGGGCTGGAGGGGAAGACACTGGAACGACCTGAGTGATCGACGGACAAGTAAAAAGACACAGAGAGACAAAGTCAGAGGGACAGACAGGAAGTGGGCAGTGTCTGTGCAGAAGTACCTGTAGGTGCAGTAGTTACCCCTCCAAGAATCATATCATGGTAAATGGTAGCAAGCCACCATTCAAAGCATTGACCTAACCATCAGGGGCAATTGAGGTTCAGTGTCTTGCTCAAGGACACTTTGACAAGTCGACGTGCAGGGATGGAACTGTGATGAAACCGCGACAGAAGCAAAAGCTCAGGTATGGGAGAAGTTCAGGAAGGAAATGGAGAAGGACTTTCAGGAGGGGGAGGCAGGAATTAACACTTGTGGGGAGGACTGCTGACCTTGACTGAATCCTTACTGACATGCCATCTTTGGAGGAGGCAGGCATACGTCCTGATTGGCTCGCTGAAGGAGACACGGCGCCAGTTGAGGGGCCAAGCTAAGAGCATTTCAAGAACATCTATGAATGAAGTTTGTCCTTGTCCGGATTAGGGGAAACTGTGGCCCCCTCATGGAGCCTGGCCACCAGAGGGACTATATCCAGTCTGGAGGAGGTGGCTGGAGAGGAGGATGTCTAGGCTACTTTACTAAGCCTGCTGCCCCTGCACAGATGAGTGGACTGCCAGTTACCTGTGTAGGTGCAGTGGTGCGTTTACCTGTCATACTCAGTGGGCTGGGGTCTCATAACAGCAGACACTGATCTGCTCTCAGGTTCGGGACTCAGCACTTCCTCTCTGTCCAGCTCGTCCTCTGACTCCAGCAGACCCTGCGTCTCTTCATTCAGATCCTCCCTGCTCCTCCTCAGCTCCTCCCGGCTCTGGCTCTTCTTGGATCTCCCAACCCCCACCGCCTTCCCATAATTCCCTGTAAGAGTCAGGACAACTGGTAAAGATCAAGGATTTGATGTTGGGAAAACAAATTGAAAAGAATTTCCCCAGCTTGGTTGGTAACCTGGGAATGTCTTTTGACAACAGTAACACGTTTGTCTTGCTATCAATTTACAGGTTTGGGTTCAATTTCAATGATGTTGTTATTTAAAAGCTTTAGTTACAGCTGCTGCTACAGATATGTCATAACATTTCTGCTTAAAGACAAACTTAACACCAGGGTGAAAAGCAGTGCTTTGCTGCCTTGATAGGTCGAGGTCGGTTAGTAGTAAAGGTGTGTCTGTGGGCGAGTCTCATGTCCAGGGCAGAGAATACACTTTTTACCTATGGAGAGTTCAAACGACAGCGGTCTGGTTCCTACAGACGGGTCTATCATAGTGACTTCAAACAGAGATGCGAACAGCAGAAAATCCTCCCTCTGCCCCAGGAAACCCTGAGGATGATAAACAAGAACAAAAAACCTGAACCCTGCAGCATGTCACTCTGTTTTCTACCTGGAATACCTTCTCATCATCAAGTCCGTTATTGTATATCCATCCTCTTAGCCTGATAACGTGTAGTTTTAAAGGTATGTCTTGTGATTGCTGTGCAGATGATATTGTAAGCCTGAAATCGTTGTCTATTTTATTTCTACCTCCTAAATTCTAATGTAAACCGTATGGCAGATGATTTACGTTGATATACATTGAAAGAAAGACTGGGAGAACTCGAACATACAAAAGAAATCCTTGATACCAAATTTTCACGTGAACAGAAATGGTGTTGGTGGTGAGGGCACTGACCTCAGGGAGTGGGTGGATCTCCTCAATCTCCACGGTAACAGCCTCTGGTACCTCAACTCCCGCCTCCCCAGACTCATCCGCCACTCCACTGGCAGCCACGGATGCTACGACAACAAACAATTGCTGTTTCTGCCCACTGGATTATTTCATTTTGCAGTAGGTAAAGTGGTTAAAATATCAGACATTACTGACATTTGTGTTGGAGCAGAGCAGAGCATCATTTCAATATGTAAAACTTAGCTGTGAGACAATTCATTTTTAAAGAAACTCACACACCTCTGTAGACTACAGTTGGAATAAAACTCGAACATTACGAAATCCTCTTATGTGCTGTCTTACCCTGAGTAAATTAAGCCTGTAAATCAGACACCTTTAGAGTTGCTGGAGGGTGGATTTTTTTCTCTCTTGATGGAGCTAGGCTAGCAGTTTCCCCCTGCTTCCAATCATTGTTCTAAATGAGGCTGAATGCATCCTTAACTAATATCTGTGCCAGACGCTTAGGACCAACCTTCCTTCTTCTCTTTCTTGCTGCTCTTCTTCTTCCTCAGTCCCAGCTTCCCTAGTGCTCCTTTTACCTTTAGAACACACAAATAGGAAGGTCATCGTAAGAGATCATATCAGCGTTGTTAAGGTCACAATACAGACACAATATAGAGTATTTATAAAGCCCAACTGTAATGAAAAAAAATAATTAGAAGTACCTTTCCCATGGCGACTGAGGCTGTATCTGTGGTGACAGCAGAGGGGGAGGCGTAAACCTCCACGCAGAGGGCGAGTAGGATTCGACCACGATAAAAGATTCCTTCACCCAGACCCTGGTTCAAAGCCTGGAGAGGAAAGATAAGTCTGGATTACTCTTTTATAATCCTTCAAATCCCACAAAAACACTTTGCTAATAATAATTTCCTTTCTTGCTATGAGTTAGCTGAGTAGATCGATATGTCTGTACGATAGATATAAGGCCATAGCCAGTAGCTGTTAGCTTAGCTTAGCACAAAGCCTGGAGACAGTGGGAACAACTAGCCTACCTCTGTCCAGAATTAATAACCTATTAAGCTCATTGATAAATATGTTGGATCTTGTTTGTTTAAAACGGAAAGTTATAAAGTCAAGTTGTGGTTTCATGGAGGGTTTTGTTCCAGATTATTTCTTGGTCAGGTGCAGGGACTTCCTGAAGTCTCTGTTGGATGCCTGGCAATAGCAACAACAAGACTTCTTACCTAACTTTCAGCAAGAAAGTGAATAAATGTATTTCCCAAAATCTTCTACTATTGCTTTAAATGTTGAGTGTGGTTTACCTGGTGGACGTCTCCGAGGGTGGAGTTCTGCGGAGAACCGTACAGGTTGACCCAACATGGGCCAAAGGTAGGGTTAAAACCTGCAGACAAAAAACAGACAGATATTTCCCTGTGACTTTAAATTCTCAAATGAAAGCTGATATTCAAATAATGGCCAATTCAGGCAATAAGCCAGTAAGCTAAAAATATAAATTCAGTATAATGTACAGACACATTCCACATTTCCACTCTGATTTCCATTTACTCAGGTTGTTTCTACTTTGCAGTTCTTTTGATTACTGCTGCTGTCAGTTAAACTGTCAACACTTCCTGCAAACATTTTATAATAAAAGTCTACCAGGAAAGTCGGGAAAATCGACTTTGACCCACTGAAAGATTTTTAATTTGAAGTATGTGTGCAGAAAGTGTTTCATTCATAGTAGCTTATAAGCTATTAAAAAACAGCTTTGTAGAAACACCTATATTCAATAAGAGTAAGATTTTTCCATCAACGCCAAATTAAACAGCAACAGATCAGAAAATAGGGACATCTCTTACTAAAATCTGATCAAATATACTTATAAAACAGGGGAAATCAGAAATAAACGCTAGTCTCTAATGTGACACCTCTGCAGGTGAGGACTCATGCTCAGCAGAATACCACTAAAGTAAAAAACGGTTGTATATTGTACACATATTGTACATCACTGAGCATGTGTTAACTGCTGGTCGTACCGTTCCTGGTGGGGTCAGAAATCTGCTGCAGGTCCAGGAAATGTGTTGCCAGGGCAATATCTCCCATCTTGGCGTCATCAAGGATCTGGACTCTGATTCGCTGAGCCAGAGGAGGAAATTGCTCAATAAAGGAGATCTCCTCGTTCCAAACTGGACAGCTGGTGGCGCTGGCGACTGACGTCTCCCCCTGGACACGCGAACACACAAGTAGACCTTTTTAACCATAACGATTCAGGAACTATGGAACCAGAGACAACAGTGTATATGTACGTCTGAGTACCTGTTGTCCTGCAAAGGTCACTTGCACATAGGGGTCAATGAAAACTGTCCGGTCAGTGACCTTTGACATCTTGGCCATCAGACCTGCCTCCATGGTGGGCAGACCCTCGGCCCTGTAGATTCGGACACGGAACCGAGCCCATGGACGCTCTGAGGTCATACCACGAGGAAGCAGCAGGTTCCTGCAAGAATAACAGCATCAGAACCCAGAGCTGCGTGCACCAGTGTAACGTAAGTGGAGGTTTCATTGTTATTATCACTGACTTCTCTATGTCCTCACTGGCTCCAGATGTGGAGGTCGGCGGCAGACTGGGCATGTTCAGAGCGTCTCCCTTCATCAGCACGCTGAGGCTCGCCTTAACATAACCCTTGACCCCTGACCTGGTGTCCGCCGGGTCGGTGAGAGGAGCCCACTTCTGGTAGAAGCGGTGGTCTGGAGACGCAGAGAGGTCAGAGGTCAGTGAGTACTGCAGTATTTTAATCAGAGTGCTGTGATGGGAACAGTGCTGGTACCTGGCTGGTTGTACACAGTGGAAATGTCAATCTTAAAGGTTCCAATGTGGGTCATCAGGAAGGCCAGAGTACGCCTGTGGAACACCTGGGGGGGGGGGGGGTCACATCACAGGTGTTTAATTTGACCACACCCAGGTATGTCACCATGGCAACAGCGATGGAAACAGAAGTGAAAAAACAAAACAAAACAGCGGAACCTACCTTTATCTCTATGACTTTATCAAAGAGGATCTGTGGAGCCTCCTGAAACTCAAACTGGAAGTTCTGCAAAAGGAGAGGAAGTAAACAGCTGTATTTACTCTACTGTAGAGTATTGTACTCTACTGTGCTGTATTCTACTGTGCTGTATTCTAGTGTACTCTCCACTCTCCTGTACCTCATTGTAGAACGGGCAGTTGGTCGATTTCTGCGTCGCTGTGTGTTTTTTCTGATCTCCAACTCTGACGAAAACTGCAGGACTGATGTTCACTCCAACCAGTTTCTGAGCCTCCAGGATGTTCACATTCACCTGCACACACACACACACACACACACACACACACACACACACACACACACACACACACACACACACACACACACACACACACACACACACACACACACACACACACACGTCAGTGATTTAAAAAAGCTAATCTAAGTCTGATATTCACTCTCTGTTAGCTCCACTTTTGGTCCCTACCAACTCCTGAAAGAAATATCTGGCTCTCCAGCTGCTAAATGCTCCACTATGTTCACCAGCTAGTCTCTAACTGAGTCTGATCTGAAATCTTCTGTTTGGTGCTCAGGAGCTGGTGTGCAGTGGGTTGTTTTAGTGTTTCTAGCTGAAAACAGCTGCCTGCTGTGACTGAAAACAACTCAGAGTGGTGAGAATAAATGAACACAGTTAAGTTACGGGCTGGACCGCTGAACAATGAGCTGCAACCCATAAAGCCGAGGGACGCTGCAGATTCAGGTGATAATTCATCATCTGATGCATTTTGATTATGAAAATATCAACTACTACTGTTGGCACTGTAGCATAGACCTGGAACAAAGGTTAAACATGGATGAATGAACTCACCTGGAAGCTCTGGACTTTGGGCGTCCCTGCAACAACACTTCTGGACAACGGCCTGCAACGACTACACACACGAACACACACACACACACACACACACACACATAGACACGCACACATTGTTGACAGCAGATCACTTTTACTGCACCTAGACAAGTTGATAAAACTGAGATAGTCAGGTGACCAGACCTCAGCAGTGGAGTGAAGATTATGTTGGAAGCCTCCATGTCCATCAGGTCTTCATCATAATCATCGTCGTCATCATCATCTTCATCTTCATCCCCAGTCCGGACCAGGCTTCGCCCCAGACGACGAGCCTCTCTCTCCAGCTGATCTGGGCGAGCGACAGTCCTCTCACTGACAGGAGAGAGAGACAGAGAGAGAGAGAGAGAGAGAGAGAGAGAGAGAGAGAGAGATTATGTGTGCCCTGCAGTACAATAGTATGGCATCCTGTGAGGGACTCTGCACAGCTGGGAATGAACTCCTTACAGAATTAGTCTGTAACTCTGATCAGGCCAAAATGCAGTAAAGAAGGAAGAGGTTCTTATCAAACAGATGAAAACAGTGTACCAAATTCTGTGTGTGTGTGGGGTCAGGATCATGATCATGTGTTCACACTCGAGCCTGACTGATACTTGTTTTCACAGATATTTCAGTATCACCGTTGAGTGTCGGTCTAACTAAAAGAACTAACATGTGAGTCATGTCAACTCTCACCTGCTGGGATCATCAAATCCTTCATTCCTGATGACCAGAGCTGATCTGAGGATGAAGGAAGGAAGAGAAACAAAATGAGGAAGGAGGAATGGCGCACTGTACTTAGGTACAATTTTGAGATACTTGTACTTTACCTGAGTATTTTTC